>NC_134701.1:217833600-218133600 GCF_043290135.1 Rhipicephalus microplus | reverse complement strand
AGGCCGTCCGGTGTTATAAACGCCGTCCGGTGTTATAAACGCCGTCTTCTCTCGGTCTCTTTCGTCAACTTTGATTTGCCAATAGCCAGTCTTGAGGTCAATTGACGAAAAGTACTTGGCGTTATGGAGCCGATCAAGTGCGTCGTCTATTCGTGAGAGAGGATACACGTCCTTTCTTGTGATTTGGTTCAGGCGGCGAGAATCGACACAAAAACGTAGGGTCCCATCCTTTTTCTTCACTAACACCACGGGGGATGCCCATGGACTCTTGGACGGCTGGATAATGTCATCCCGCAGCATTTGATCAACTTGTCTCTTCGTGGCCTCACGTTCTCGCGCCGAAACTTTGTACGGACTCTGAAGGAGTGGTCTGGCATTTTCTTCGGTCATGATGCGATGTTTCGTGATTGGGGTCTGCCGAATTTTTGATGACGATGAAAAGCAATCTTTGTATTGCAGGAGCAGGGCCTTGAGCTGTTCTTGCTTATGGTTCAGAAGTCTGGGATTGACATCGAAAGCTATGGGAGGGGCTTTGTTCCTCTGAGCAGGTTCCACAGAATCTGCAAGGGCGAAAGCACTGGTGGCTTCGACAATTTCTTCGATGTATGCGACCGTTCTTCCTTTGTTCACATGTTTGTACTCATTGCTGAAATTCGTGAGCATAACCGTTGCTTTGCCTCCCCGCAGCTCTGCAATTCCTCTTGCGACGCAAATATTTCGGGTGACCAACAGATGCTGACTGCCTTCAATGAGGCCTTCCAAGTCAGGTGATTTAGGAGCGCCGACTGAAATAATGACGCTTGAGTGAGGCGGAATGGTGACTTGTTTTTCCAGCACATTCAAGGCATGGTTTCCTGACGGCGTGTGCGGCGGTAGGGCTTCTTCTGTAGATAACGTTATGAACTTTGTTTTTAGGTTGATGACAGCACCATGGAGGCATAAGAAGTCGATGCCAAGGATGACATCTCTCGAGCAACGCTGTAGGACTACGAAGTCTGTAGGATAAATACGGCCGTTAATGGTGACTCTCGCTGTGCAGATTCCTGCAGGCGTTACGAGATGACCTCTGGCTGTGCGGATTTCAGGGCCTTCCCAAGCTGCCCTAACTTTCTTTAACTTCGCGGCGAACGACCCACTGATGACGGAGTAGTTGGCTCCAGTATTGATGAGAGCGGTCACACTGTGGCCGTCGATAAGAACGTCGAGGTCGCTAGTTCGCCATCTCGCATTACAGTTAGGGCGTGGCGTCGGGTCACGGCTGCGTCGGCTTGTTCCGCTGCTTTCATGTTGCGTCGTCAGGTCACCTCCGGTAAGTGAGGTTTCGCCGTCAGGGCTTTGCCTGGTCGGCGTTGTGTTCGGAAAGCTCCGTCGCGGCGTCGTCGTCGTCGGAGGATCTTCGGTAGTTCGTCGCACAGCAACCGCACCTCCATTGGTTGCTGCCCTTAGTTTCCCGAATACGGGCTAAGAGATTGGCCCCGCGTTGGGCCTGAGTACTGCCGGTGGTGCGGTGACGTGCGGCTGCTGGGTGACGGCGAACGTGAAGGGCTTCGTGGTGTCCACTGAGTTCTTGTCAGGTAGTCGGCGATGTCACGTGGTCGTTCTCCTGGCTGTGGACGCGGCGCATTGACAGCGAAGCCACGCAGTCCCATCTGTCGCTACTGGCAACGGCGGTATGTGTGTCCGGCCTCGCCGCAGTGGTAGCAGAGCGGGCGGTGGTCAGGGGTGCGCCAGACGTCAGTCTTCCTCGGTGCACTGCGCTGGGCCGCTGGCGAACGGTATGACGTCGGTGGGGGTGGTGGCGGCGGTGGCGTCTGTCGACGGAAGTGCGATGGGGTGGCGTTTTGGCGTGGACAGGGAGGAGCGTTGTGGCGCACTGCAGTGGCGTAGCTCATAGCTTCCTGCTCGGGCAGCGGTGCTTGGGGAATTCGAAGCAATTGCCGAACTTCTTCTCGCACAATGTCGGCGATCGAATCCACTTGAGGCTGCGCCGAAGGCAACAGCATGATCGCTCGAATCGTTTCACGCAGGTCTTTGGAGTTACTGGCTTGAGCGGCGGCGCATTCTGGAGTCAGGCAACAATTATACTGTCTGGTGCGCAGGTCCAGGGTCTTTTCGATAGTGGTCGCTTCGGCTACAAATTCTTTTACGGTGTTCGGTGGATTTCTCATCAGTCCCGCGAAGAGCTCCTGTTTGACCCCTCGCAAGAGGTAACGAACTTTTTTTTCCTCAGGCATGTCTGGGTCAGCGTGACGGAATAGTCGGGTCATTTCTTCTGTGAAAATGGCGTCATTTTCATTTTGCAGCTGTACCCGGGTCTCTAATAAAGCAGCGGCCCTCTCTTTGCGAGCGACGCTCGCGAATGTTTGCAGGAATGCGCCGCAGAAAACATCCCACGTTCGGAGCGTGGACTCCCGATTTTCGAGCCAGGTCCTTGCGGTGTCTTCCAAATAGAAGAACACACGACGGAGCTTTTTGTCATGGTCCCAGTGGTTGAGGGTGGCCACACGGTCGTATGTTTCTAGCCAGGACTCCCGGTCTTCAAACGATGACCCATGGAAAATTGGTGGTTCCCTGGGTTGATGCATGATGATCGTCGGCTGGGACGCTGCGGTTGTCATTGTCGCTGCAGTCGTGGTCATGGCCTTGGTCTTCCGCGCCTTGTCTTGTAGAAGCCCGTACTCCGGTGGTAGCCCTTGCTGTCGGCGGCTTGTTCGCTGCTCCTGGTTGGCGTCGGTGTCTTCTCCGCGACGTGGGCTGGGTTCACGGCTTGACGGGGGCGTCCGGTACATGAACAAAGCAGCACCTCCACTAGATGTCACGGGGTCGTGACGTGGCCAAAGACAGGAGACTTTATGTTGAGATTTAACTGTTTATTTGGGCGAACCTGTGCTTGGTAAACGGAAAGTTCGATTACAGTAGCAGTCTTGCACAGATAGCAGTGAATGGAGCGTCGGCCGTCGATCAACTACTGACAAGCGACGAAGCGCGTCGGCATTTATACTCTCGCCGTTGAATGTTCTAGCGTTGTCGCTGGCGGTGGCGTAGGTTTCAGAATAATCTGTACAGTTCGCAGAGTAGGCGTGATCTTATCGAAATGATCTACTACAGTCCGGAAGCTTCTAGAAAACTGCAGGCGCGGTTTGCACTGAGAATTGTGTAGTGTTTTGGGACGATAACAAAACTTGGGAAATGGAACGTGGCAGTATTCTCAAACTTCTCTTGTTCAAGCAGTTTCTTTTTGTGGCACTCTGTTTCTATGTCACTTCTGGGGTTGATTGATTGGTTTGTGGGGTTTAACGTCCCAAAACCACCATATGATTATGAGAGACGCCGTAGTGGAGGGCACCGGAAATTTCGACCACCTGCGGTTCTTTAACGTGCGCCCAAATCTGAGTACACGGGCCTACAACATTTCCGCCTCCATCGGAAATGCAGCCGCCACAGCCGAGATTTGATCCTGCGACCTGCGAGTCAGGAGCCGAGTACCTTAGCCACTAGATTACCATGGCGGGGCGTCACTTCTGGGGTTTGGTAGTTGCGTGAATGTGTTGAACGAGTCACATGAGTGGGCTTGTGCGAATATTTGAATGCTTTGGATATCCGAACGAATAATGCAGTAATCAAATTTTACTTATTGAAAATTTTGAAATATTCGACATGAACGAATAAATGCATGCATATTAATCCGCATGTAACGTCCTGTAAAGGTGGTTTCACTGCAGTGGAGGGGTGCTAAGCAGTGAAAGCACATAATAAAGTGTTTATCAGTTTGCATAGAACCTCCTGTAGAAATGGTTTCTTTGTGGTAAAATGTTGATAAGCTGCGAAAACACATATCCAGAGGAAATCTGAACTGCCGCGAAGCCCCACTTCGAAGTTGAATGAAAGTATTATCCTCACATCGATTCATTTTGTAAGTTAAAATCTTGTTATACCCATTTATATCCTCTAAGTGTAGCAAATGTAAGACATAACATATTTTACAGACAGTCACTTGCACTTTAGCAAAAGTCAAATCTTGCTACAATTCAAAGTTGTTTTCATTTCCCTTGAAGCAAAAAAATGGTATTTGCATAAATTTCTTTTCAATTTTTAAAAGGTATTGTGCAGGTACTTAGATCATGACAAATATGCCCCTTGTCTTTATGATATGCAATATATATATATATATATATATATATATATATAAGGGAAAGAAGTGTATACCTAAGGGCTCGTTTTTCCGTGTTTTTAACACAATAATAATGAGATATAACAGACAGTAATGCCAAGGAATGTACAGGGGAAGTTATTAACATTAATGGAATGTAAATAAGAAGAAAGAAAAGTGGATGAAAAAATTACCAACTGTAAGCAGGAATCGAACCTACGACCTTCGAATTACGCGTTCGATGCTCTAACCACTGAGCTATTACAGCGGCACTCCCTCCATCCACTTTTTTGGGTTTATCTGTGAATTTAGAAGTAGGAGCGACAGTCAGCGCCATCTATAAGCCAAACAACGAGTGTGAAAACACTCTTATGCGCACGTTTGGCGTCACGTAGCACGTGAACTTATTATGAGCGGGCAGCTGATTAATTGTCCCTCCTATACAACCTAAACACACCAAGTCTGCCAGTACGAGACCCTCGTTCAATGAAATAAGGGAAAGAAGTGTATACCTAAGGGCTCGTTTTTCCGTGTTTTTAACACAATAATAATGAGATATAACAGACAGTAATGCCAAGGAATGTACAGGGGAAGTTATTAACATTAATGGAATGTAAATAAGAAGAAAGAAAAGTGGATGAAAAAATTACCAACTGTAAGCAGGAATCGAACCTACGACCTTCGAATTACGCGTTCGATGCTCTAACCACTGAGCTATTACAGCGGCACTCCCTCCATCCACTTTTTTGGGTTTATCTGTGAATTTAGAAGTAGGAGCGACAGTCAGCGCCATCTATAAGCCAAACAACGAGTGTGAAAACACTCTTATGCGCACGTTTGGCGTCACGTAGCACGTGAACTTATTATGAGCGGGCAGCTGATTAATTGTCCCTCCTATACAACCTAAACACACCAAGTCTGCCAGTACGAGACCCTCGTTCAATGAAATAAGGGAAAGAAGTGTATACCTAAGGGCTCGTTTTTCCGTGTTTTTAACACAATAATAATGAGATATAACAGACAGTAATGCCAAGGAATGTACAGGGGAAGTTATTAACATTAATGGAATGTAAATAAGAAGAAAGAAAAGTGGATGAAAAAATTACCAACTGTAAGCAGGAATCGAACCTACGACCTTCGAATTACGCGTTCGATGCTCTAACCACTGAGCTATTACAGCGGCACTCCCTCCATCCACTTTTTTGGGTTTATCTGTGAATTTAGAAGTAGGAGCGACAGTCAGCGCCATCTATAAGCCAAACAACGAGTGTGAAAACACTCTTATGCGCACGTTTGGCGTCACGTAGCACGTGAACTTATTATGAGCGGGCAGCTGATTAATTGTCCCTCCTATACAACCTAAACACACCAAGTCTGCCAGTACGAGACCCTCGTTCAATGAAATAAGGGAAAGAAGTGTATACCTAAGGGCTCGTTTTTCCGTGTTTTTAACACAATAATAATGAGATATAACAGACAGTAATGCCAAGGAATGTACAGGGGAAGTTATTAACATTAATGGAATGTAAATAAGAAGAAAGAAAAGTGGATGAAAAAATTACCAACTGTAAGCAGGAATTGAACCTACGACCTTCGAATTACGCGTTCGATGCTCTAACCACTGAGCTATTACAGCGGCACTCCCTCCATCCACTTTTTTGGGTTTATCTGTGAATTTAGAAGTAGGAGCGACAGTCAGCGCCATCTATAAGCCAAACAGCGAGTGTGAAAACACTCTTATGCGCACGTTTGGCGTCACGTAGCACGTGAACTTATTATGAGCGGGCAGCTGATTAATTGTCCCTCCTATACAACCTAAACACACCAAGTCTGCCAGTACGAGACCCTCGTTCAATGAAATAAGGGAAAGAAGTGTATACCTAAGGGCTCGTTTTTCCGTGTTTTTAACACAATAATAATGAGATATAACAGACAGTAATGCCAAGGAATGTACAGGGGAAGTTATTAACATTAATGGAATGTAAATAAGAAGAAAGAAAAGTGGATGAAAAAATTACCAACTGTAAGCAGGAATCGAACCTACTGACTATATATATATATATAGTCAGTGGGAGTAGTAATTCAATGGGCCAGTTAGTCTTCTTAAAGGTATGGGATATGGCACAACGGGAGCGTTGTCAACAAGGATAAATATATTTATTTCCCAACAGTTTCGGGAGGGGTCCTCCCTTCATCAGGGGATGAGTTATACTAACATGAACTTCCAAATTTCGTTGCTGTCGCGTCCCTCTCTCCTTGGAAGATGTTTGCGAGAGTGAGAGAGAACTAAAAGAAAAAGAAAAAAAGAAGAAAAAACTAAAATAATAAAAGGGGAAAAAAGAAAAAAAAAGAAAATAAAAAAGAGAAGGAACCACTGTCAACACTGAAAACAAAACCAAATGTCCGTGTACGTCCCTATCCGGTTCTAATCCCGTGCTGGTGAGTTCTCGGCGTGTGTCGGGCCACCCAAGATTGTCGCAACGGTGGCGGGAGGGGTCCGTGACGGCGTGTGCAGGAAAGGGTTTCCCCTTAATGGGTCGGTCGGCTCTCTTTCATCTTCGTCCGTTTCCCCTCAATGGTCATCAAGTGGTAGGCGCCTACCACTGGATGACCATTGAGGGGAAACGGAAAGGCCTAGCACATCACTTGTATAACTGCAAAAAATGCTTTTTTTAATTTTTTGTGAGAGTGTGAAGGCTGTTTAAACTCGTGTTACAACTCTCGCTTGTTTCACATGGTTTTTGTGTATATTGTTCTTATTGGCATATAATGTAATAACTAGAGTTGTGCAAACGAAAAAATTCTATGTGCAAAGTCAATTTGAATTCTGAACTGTTGGTGTGAATCATATAAAGTATGTTTAGAATATTTTTCAAATATCTTGAAGTGGAATTGCAAAAAAAAAGCTGGCGAGGATTGCAAAACATACTATTCTTATAAGATAGCAACATGAAAGTATTTCTTTTGCCAAGTTTGATGAAGCACAGGCTTGTAGTTGTCTCATCAAGAATGAGGCAATGCAGAGGCTGCATTGTTGTTGTGTACATCATATGGTGCAACCTAAGTGTTGTCAGCAACACTTTACTTGTGAAATCCAAACATGCTACTGTATTTCCTCCGCCTCTCCTTATATGTTAACTTCTGTGGAATCCCAACTTATATGATGGACATGGGCATTCCAATTGTCTCGTCGATGTATAACAACATTTGAAATATTGAATGCTGAAAATCTTTGGCATTCAATTTTTTTGTAGTTCCAGCTCAAATTTCAGGTAATAAATAACATTAATTGAGCCCCCCACCTCCGCCACATCTATCATTTTAATGTTTGAACCATTTTCGCAAATCATTTGCGACCGCAGCAGAACTTGAAAGGCAGCTTTGTCGCTACACAAGAGCGTGATGTGGCAAAGCATAATTAAAAACCTGAAGGGGTCATTGTCAATTGAAACGTTGACTAGATTTGTCTTTGGGAAGTTCGAATAGTCAAACTCCGATGTGAATCAAATGTAGCAAAAATTATTAGAAAAATATGTGAAATTTCATATATTCGCACACCCCTGGTTATAATATTGCTAAACAGAAGCTTCAGAAGAGTAAAGATGTGAGAATAGACTTTTCATTTCATGCTAGCCATCTATTTCAAAATACCATTCTTTGGGGTGCAAGTCCGTGCTTCGAGTTGGGCTGAAAAGAAAACAATATGTGGTGGATTTGAGAAAAAAAACTGTTATAGGGAACTAATCCATCTGAGAAATGTTACTTGCTGAAATACAGAAAAAAAAGGTGTTATTTTTTGAGAGCGTCCCTGTTTGGGAATGGCACTGTTGGCACTTGTAAGATAGACAATTAGTGTTGTGGCTTGGTATTCGTCGTTATACTGTGTTACCATGGCTTTTTATATTGTTTCTCATGCCTGTACCATTCAGTGGTTTGTGGTATTGTAAATGAGCAATGCAAACATTAAAATCTGCGTAGTTCTTGAGCCTTTACTCACTCATATTTGTCATGTATATCTGAAAACAGGTTTGACGAGGAGAAGAAGGAAGTCACGTATGTCGCTGCATACAGCAGTTTCCTCCTGTCTGTTGCAACAGGTAAGTGCAGTAAAAAAAAAAGGCTGCTCCTATAGCACCATATTTGCATGTATGTTGCCCATCCACTACCACAGGGAAATCTCAATCATTCGATGTCATAACTAGGCTTGTGCGAATGTGAATCTTAGGTTCGAAATGAATTCGAAAAAAATAGTGATTTCGGTCTAATAATTTCTAATTGAATTTTGATAACACGTGTTACACATTCTAAAAAAAGTGAGCATATTTTTATGATCTAATTAACTTGCACAATATATATATATATATTTTTTAATTTGAAAGAAGGCCTGGGCAAATGCCATTTTTTCGTTCAAAAAAGCTGGAAGCTTTTAAGTGGTAGCAGTGTTAGACTTTTGGTATAATGCGAGTGATAACGTGTAAAATATTTTAACTTTTATAATTTACTATACTTAGAACATATGGTTCAATACAAGCTTTTTAAACTTCAAAAATGATGAATCAATGTGAGGGTAGTATGTTCATTTAACTTTGAAGTGTGATTGCGATAGTGCGAATTACTCTTGAGTGTATGTTTTCACGGCGTGGCAATTTCGAATTGCAGTGAAACTATGTTTACAGGAAGTTACATGCGGGCTATTTAGATAAATGTATTCATAGCTTAGCATCAGTAAATAAATGTCCTTTATTCAGTACAATACAGTGCAAGTAAAAAGTTGATATAATACAGAAGGAGGTCCCAAGGTAAAAACTGTCTGGGGGACCTCCTGTGAATTTATGTATAAAAATATAGAACAAAGATTGGCAACTAAGGAAAAAACAGCACGCGAATAAAACAAAATGAACGTAATGAAAATTATTATTGATACTTATGGTAGTTCAAGATATTTACATGTAAGTGATAAAACAGGAGATAACTAATTGGATTAAATGACTACAACATAACACATATCACCAACTAATACAGTGTCACTTCAGAACCTATACAAGTACACATAAATGCATATAACTGCATTTAAACACACACACACACACACACACACACACACACACACACACACACACACACACACACACACACACACACACACACACACACACACACACACACACACACACACACACACACACACACACACACACACACACACACACACACACACACACACACACACACACACACACACACACACACACACACACACACACACACACACACACACACACACACACACACACACACACACACACACACACACACACACACACACACACACACACACACACACACACACACACACACACACACACACACACACACACACACACACACACACACACACACACACACACACACACACACACACACACACACACACACACACACACACACACACACACACACACACACACACACACACACACACACACACACACACACACACACACACACACACACATATATATATACACTCATACATATATATTCAGTTGTCGCATGTTGTTAGTAATAACTGTTTTAGATGCCACTGGAAACAATGTAATGAGGGGCTTGATTTAATAATTGATGGTAGAGAGTTCCAGAAAGAAATTGCAGAAAACAAGGCTGTCATTTTGCCGTAGTTAGTGCTTACTTTTGGAAGCGGAAGGTTACTATTCACCGTAAGATGATGATGGTCACCGTAAGATGATGATGGGGACCGATAAATTGAATCAATGATAGTTCTTTTGTTAGACGGAAGAAAATCACGGCCAAATTCGAGCCAGACTGATTCGCATTTCGACACAGAAAACGCGATATCAGTATGTCGTTTATATATGACTATGCGTTAGAAATGAATATGGCGGATCCACTATGATAGTCACCGAGGCGATGAAAAAATTCAGTAGATAGCCCGGAATGGAAAACATGTTATCATCAGCTGCAGATAACCATGTTTCTGATAGACATATGAGCGAAAAGTGATGATCAGTTAAAGAAAGGAAATTAACCATATCTTAAAAGTTTTTCGGTAAGCTTCGGGTGTTAAAGTGCATGATTGAAATATGAGAAACAAACGAACTAAGAAGTTGCTTCAGTTCGAGGACAGTGTGTGTTGCCATGATGGTTCACAATCATCATGGATGCTTAAATGCTATTTGGAAAAAACGGCCAGATCACTAACACCAGAGATGCGGTACACCCGGCTGTCCGTGGACTTTCTTGCTTTGATGCGGCAGTTGTCAACCCATAGGAACTGCCACTGCTTTTCTTTCTTAAGTGCCAATGCCTGAGCAAAGAGCCGCTTGTTCTCTGGTGTTAGGTGATCGTTGTCAAATATGGGCTTATCCTGATTCATCATGGCAATAGACCGGGTTGTCAGACGCGCTTTTGGCCTTTGAAGCAAATTCAACCTTTTTTTGTCGTGAACACAAACGAGCAATAATCTTCGAGCCACTTTTAGCGGGGACCCTATGCACCACATTCATCTCAGCAGGGCTCACAGGACAACCAATCTTATCTGCCATCTGTTGCAGAATTGCTTCACAGCTTTTGCCTTTTGTCTCCGGAACACCTTTAATTTCAACATTGTTCATGCGCGAATATTGCTGCAATTCAGCAACCTGTTTTGTTAGCTGCTCTTTTGATCGAGACAGCTCTATATTTTCTTTGACCAGGCTTTCTTGCTTAAACTTTATTGTTTCAAAGATGTCATTAAACATGGCGACACTGTTACGCAACTCCCCAACTTCTTTGCGTATTGATTCTAAGTCTCTAGATAGCTTAGCACAAGTGGGCATTTTGGTTTGGCAGCAATGGGTGCGGCAAAAAAGAAAAGTGAAATTGTTTTCAGTAATGGAAGTTCAACCAACCTGCGCACACAAGAGAATGCAGTCAGCAGAATGCTGCGTTGCTGCCAACCCAGCTGCCAAGTGAAGGGTTCCGCGATGAGCCCAGCTTATATAGCTTCCAGAAGAAGGTTCTGCTGTAGATGGACAGGTGGCGTTGGTCACAGGTGGCACGTGGCACTGTGATGATACAGCCAGTCCGTTGATTTCTTCGTGCTAGGAGCACACACTTCTATTGACCGCTTTACAGGGCTGCGGCGGATTCGCGGTGATTTTGCGCCGGATCCGTGGATACCTGCGCACACAAGAGACTGCAGTCAGCGGAATGCTGCGTTGCCGCCAACGCAGCTGCCAAGTGTATATTGCAGTGTAAATGTAGTGTAAATGCAGTGAAACCACTTTTCCAAGGGCTTACATTCGGTCTAATATACACCTATTCATTCATTTTGAATACTTCAAAATTTTCAATAAATAAATTCAAATCGAAGCATACTCGAATGCTCTAAAATTTGTTTGAATATTTGAAGAATTCGAATATTTGCTGAAACCTAGTCATAAGTCAAGTTTACAGTCTGTTAAGATGAGTCATGGGCACGTTACCAGTAAAAAGTAACAGTATTGCAGTTACCTAGGCCAAAAAGTAACTCTGTTGCAGTTACGGAGTTTTCAAAAGTAGCTTTTTACAGTTACAATTACTATTAACAAATAATGTCAATGCTTTTTCGTTACCGTATAAAATTAGTAATTGATTACATAAAAAATGTTAACGTTTGTTTAATAAAAAAAAATGAACCGGTACGGGAAGTGCGCAATAAGTAGAGACAACGTCCATTCACCATTTACGGCAATTCTCTGTGTTATTCAAGCTGTATGAGACCACGCTTCTGAGAGCTTTGTCTTCGTTGGACTTACAAACTGTTTGGAATTGTGTTCAAAATACCTAAAGACCGTGCACCTGCGTGTGAACAGTGCGGGGTCATCCATAAGTACGTCGTGGAGATTGGGAAGTCACAAAATTGCATTTGCAAAATGTGGAGGATCAAAATGAGAAAAAGCCTAGAAAGTATAAGGTGTGAGAGAGAAACACACAACACCCGTACTTTAAGCCGACTGTTCTTATTCTGCCCTCATCTTCCTTTTCGTCGCGCTAGCCGAGCTCGCGCCAGTGCTCAAGCGCCACGATTGCTTGCATACAAAGAAAAGGCAATGATGCTTAATTAAGTCATCCATCCAATGAGTTGTTATACAGGGCTTGTTTGACACTGCTGAATGGAGCGTCTTTGACCTAAACAATGTAACCACACTGGCTCACGAGTGAAGGTGAGGGACTTTTGGAAATGTGGGTCATTTGCCAGGAGCCATCGGCTTGCAACAGCAACCGTGGCCCCTACTGAATGTTTGCAAGTGAAGGTGTCACTAATGGACTGATTGCAGTTCACTCATGTTTTCCATTTTTCTTTTTTGCCGATGTACAGTCGAGCCCGCTTAAAACGAACCTGATAGTGACGCGGCATCCGTTCGCTGTATCGCGAAGTTTGTAGTAAATGAAACACAGCTTTTAAAAAAAGTTGCGAGTGAAAACACAAACTTTTTTTGCCCCAAAAAGTCTGTGATGCACGTCAGAAATGATAAAGGCGGTCTCGAGTTAATTTAAAAGGGCAGGCTGCTTGTTCGCCGAGCCCCGTGGCATAAGCTGCATGAGGCACTGGCTCCAAAGCTTCGTCGTTCTCGCAATCCAATTCCTCCAAATCATTCTCTCATTCACAGTGCCCCAATCTATGCACGGTTTTGCAGTGTCGGCATCATCATTGGCCGTAATTAAATCATCGCAACAGATGTCCCACCCGCTCTCCCAGGTCGGAGTCAACGACGCGCTGCCACATATCGCCGCCGCAATAGTCCTGTTCGGAAGCTTCAGGCTCGGCATCGGGCCCGACGATCGACAAAGTCGGCCTCGCGAAAATAGTTTTGCGCACATGTAGCCGTCACCGCCGCCCACAAAATATTCACCATCTCAACAGCTGCATACCGGGACGCCCGAAGTGGCAAGTTGCCTGCCAGGTCGTCAACAGCTATGAGCAGGCGCTCCGCAACGCGACACCTAATGCACGGATTACACTCAAGCCAAGTGGTCACACTTTCGATGTTTCGTTGAGCGGCACGAAAAAACGTGCTAGTCTTCCCGTCGGCCATCATGATCACACACGCACACCAAGAGCGAGCAAGACGCACACACGCGACGCACATGCCAGAACGCGTGGAACAGCTCTGGGCGCGTTTTCAGTCAGAAAACGAAACTAATTTGAGCCAGCGTGGCGGGCGTCGCTGAGCAGAGGAGACGGGCGAAGGGGTTGTGATCAAGAGAGGAGAGCAGACTTGCGAAATAAGGGCAAGGAGTTGTGATAAAGAGAAGGGAGGATGCGGCGGGAGGGCGACCTTAAAAATCAAAACACACGGGAAGGAGGCAGGTTGGGTAGCTTGCTTGAAAGGTCCGTGAAACTCGCACGTAAAACTTGGAAAGAGTAGTGCCAGCGCGCGCGGAAGTCAAAGCATGGCTGCCTGGATCTGTGCGCGCGGCGGCGTTCGAAGAAACGGCGGCTGTGGTAAAAAAATCGCTTTGTTGCACCGGCGGGTTTGCGTGGCCTCACGAACTTTGATATCTCGCGATTCGTTCCGCGCAAATTAACAGCAGTTTTAGCGCTTCCGCACACGCGGGAAGGCATGCTGAGCCGAGTGCGAAGTGAGCGAGAACAAGTCCTAAACACGAAACCAATCGCAAATTATCAGAGTCGGTGAGGTAGCGTATGCGCGTGCACCAGACGCAGACTATCGAATACAGTTGGTGGCCGACGATGTTGGCAAATGGTCTGGTCACTCCAGGCCGGTGACGCCAACGACAGTACCAGCGATCAAAAACAGGGTAGGTGGCCGACCAGTCTTCAAAAGGTTGGTGGCAGTGTGAAAACACGGGCCTCGTCTGCCGATGCGGGGTGCTCAGAGTAGCGGGGGGACAAGGGACGGAGGGGTGCATAGCAAAAAGTGGTCGGGGAGAGCAGCAACTAGAGGGGCGCGGAGGCAGAATCGGCGTTTAACAATAAGAATGTATGGGCACCTCGCCGATGTCTGATCGGTGGTCGAAATTGGTTGCCTTGGAAGTCGGCAAACTGCTGACTCCGTTCGCTGTAACCGATCAGTGGAGCTTGGAGGTGTTTGTTGTAAGCGCGATTTTGTGCCATTGAACCAATGTATATATTCAAGGTCTTGTGGATATTGTTTGTTTTAAGCAAAAGTTCGTTTTAAGTGGGGCCGTTATATGTGGGCTCGACTGTATATTAAAGATGCCACCTGCATAAATCGGAAACGTCCGTTCTTTTCTTCGTAATTTTAGTGTTAACTCAGAGTAGACCCATGACAATCGGTTACAAAGATAATTTAAATTGGTTTGCCAGTTCACACCCATGACAATCAGTTACAAAGATAGTTTAAATTGTCTTGCCAGTTTACAACATTAATGAGAGCTAACAGGCAATCGTGTTAAAAGAAGTATAGGGGACTTTATTAAAAATAATTGTAACGTATATGTCAAGAACAAAAAGTGGATTGAAAAACCTGCCACCGGCAGGATCTGAACCTGCGACCTTAGAATAATGCTTTCGATGATCTACCACTGAGCTACGGTGGCAGTCATCCCTCCGTCTACTTTATAGGGTACACTAAAACCTCGTTATAACGTAACGGGATATAACGAAATAATGGATATAACAAAGTAAATGAAATTTCCCTTGAAAGCTCCATTGAGAACCATGCATTTTAAACTTTATTGTAACAAAGTGAAATTGACCTGTAACTGGATATAACGAACTAGATTAGTCTATCAAATATTCTATAAAAAAAACCAACCGTCGTGTGTTAAGTATATCGTTTTAAGCGGAGTTTGACGCTCGTTCGGCGCGGCCCTTCCAAATTCCCGCGCCGACCTTACAGCCATGCCACACGCGGCCGAGGGAGCCGTCCTTCTCACACAGCCAGCGGAGAGAATTGAGGAAGCGCTCAGCGGGTCGCATGACCAAGAAGCGGTGCTGGGTTGCAAAGTGATTACCCTCTCACTTACGCGTCTTAAAGACGACAGCAACAACACTTATAACACTGTGGGCAACGACTGCGCCTCTGCTGCTACTCTCTGGACCAAAAAAGAATACTCTCCGCGCGCGGCCTTGAAAGGAGAAGGGTCTCTACGTGCAGAGACGGAAAAGGGCGAAGAGTGGCGCAGGCGGGTCGGAGAACGGTATTTGAAAGAGAGCAAACAATCCGCCACAGTCTTTTTTTTTTTCCTTTTCTTCGTTTCCTCCTTTGCGCGCAGCGTTGAGAGGTGCCGCTGCAAGATTGGGCATGGGGCTGAGAGCATTTTCGGAGCGTGGTGTGTTCGAACTAACCGTTGCAAGTGCTTGTGCATTCGAATTACATGGCGTTTTTGCCCATTGAAATACACAAAGCTTAGACGGGACCTCAGCCGTGAGTTTGAATTAATCGGAAGTTCGAATTAAGCGTGTTCGAATTAGTGAGGATCGACTGTGTTTATTTTTCGTTGCATGCGTGGTCGCGTAGTGGTACGTCGGGCCGTGAGGTGGTTTCCCTCTTTGCACGTTCATAGGTGTGCACCCATCTGAGCATACATTGCCGCAAAGTGTTATAATCGATATAACAAAATAATGGATATAACAAAATGATTGTAGCTCCCCTTCAACTTCATTATAACAAGGTTTGAGTGTATGTATACGCATTTCGAGCGTGGAGTACTCTTTTTGACTGTTGGTGTCATGAGCTACTTGGCGCCAACAGGCATCAAGTACGGTTTTTTGTTTCTTCCATGGAAGTTTCTTGATTAGGGGTGTATGAATACCTACCGAATAATAAGTCTTGAATCGAATACTGAACTGAATGAAAAAAAAAAAGCCAGACATTGAATTGAATATCGAACAACAAGTTTATTAACAGTTAAACAGTTAGCAGTTTATTAACAGGCAAAAAAAGTGGGAATGTTTACAAATTCTTATGCAAAAAAAGCCGCTGTTGTATGTGATCTGAGATCAACTACTCCCTTCGGGCTGTAACAATGTTGCCAGTTATCAAAAACAAATTTTCACTTGGTACGCTTGTTGCGGGAATGCCCATGTATTTCATGACCATCTTGCACAATCCTGGGAAGTGCTGCTTGCCTGTTTTTTTCCAGAATGCTGAGCGTCTTGGTTTTCGCTGTAAGTGAGCTCTCAATGGTACCACTTATCTTCTAGATTTTGGCTGTTTCAATGAAGTGTCTTCCTTCTGATGACGCTCCAGCTTCTCAATGCTGTCTCAGATAATTCTGACAGGCTTCTTGTGAGCAGTAAATGTCGATGCTTTGACATGGTCACTGGATACTTTCTCTGGAGTGAGCTGCAAATCAATTCTTGCAATCTTCAATAACAGTGTTTTTTGGAACGTTTCAGCAGAAAGAGGTTCTCAAACCTTGAGTCACAGGCAGTTGCCAGCATATAATTATTTTGCTCATCCTGCCCTGGAAACCCTGTCCTCGTGCTTTTCAGCCAGTTTCTAGCAAACTCCGAGGTGTCATCAATGGCTACAATACAGTCTTTCAGAACCATCTGTGTTCCATACAAAAATGGTACCACTGCACTGACGAGAAAGTTGCTTATTTGTGGCCACTAAGATCTTTGGTTGACGATGCGATTGGTTCAAGAGCTTTGACGAGTCCAATCATAGCTTTCCTCTCTTGTGGTGTCAGGTTGGGCACAGTTATCTGAGAGGTGGCCAGCTTGAAACAGTTGTCGTCTTTCAGCTGCACAAGACCCGTGGAAAGTGGCGTGAGTGCCACCCGGCCAGCTTAGTGGTGGGCAACTGTACACGGAACTTGTGACCTACTGTAACTGCACTATAGGTCGACCCCCTAACTTTGAATATATGAAAAAGAAATTTTTGAAAATCGCAAAGTATCGTGGCGCACCCTTGCATTGATAAATACATGACACAACCAGCTGCACTGTGGTGACGTTCGTTTTTATATAGACACTAATCTTGTGTAGCTAAATGCCAGAAGGCCACAAAGTGCTGTCGTTCGAACTTAAGTCGAAGGACATCTGTTTCTCACCAGTTACGTCCCAGAGTGCATCGTCCTCTGTTTCACCCAATGTGTTGCTGATGCAGCATTTGCGAAAAGACTTGCGCACGATCTATTTCGGGAGAGATTTTCAAGCTGACGACATTCAGCCACAAACGTTCATGAGCAGTGGACGTCATAGGCGGCCAGCGGGGGTCTTGGTATTGTCGCCCAGCATCCATTCATTGTAGAGCTCACACATGCGATCTTTGAAGGGTTTATTGAGCACTATGTCCAGTGGCTAGAGGATTGATGTTACTCCCCCAGAAATCACAAGGTTCGTCTTTCCATAGGACAGAGCTTCCATTACATCGGCCGTTGAGTGGCCTCGAAATGAGTCGAGCACCAACATGCTCGGTTACTGAAAAAGTACGCCGGGTCGCCGATCCCACACGAGACAGATCCACTCAAGCATGAGGGACTAATTCATGAACCCTTTTTCGTTCGCTCTAACAGTAACATCCTGGGGAAAGTCTTCTTTTGGTAGCTCTTCTTTTCTTGAAAATGATATACAGTAAAACCCTGTTAATCGGACTTCACTTGACTGGAGGGAATGTCGGAATTAACCAAGAGTACGAATTATCGCGAGTATGAACAAAACACTTGAAAAATGTCTCCTACACCATCAGACTTTTATTTCTTGAAAAACGTCTGTGATCGCGATTTGCTTCACGGACGCAATGTGTGACGAAGTCACAATTTAGCAAAGCTCCTGCAGGTGGCTTTGTCTGCGCACACTGTCCGAGGAAAGCATGCATATGTCCTCGAAAACGGCCAACGCATACGTAGCCTACGTCATTGTGTGGCGTGGAAGCTCGTCAGCATCACTTACGTCCTCGTGAGCCGATTCCCCTTCACTGTCCAAGACTTCGATGACGATATCGCTGTCGGTCACTGTGCCGGCCACAGCAATATCGCTGTCGATTGCGAAGTAATTGCCCAGGGGCACATCAGCTGGCATGCTGCTCACATAGCGGCCGTCTTGCTCTTCGCCGGTTTCCTCATCGGCCACCACCCCCGGATCAGCAGCGTCGTGCACGAAGCCGCTATGCCTAAAGCAGTTTGCGACTACTGCAGGCGGCGTCTTGTTCCACACGTATGTCAGCATGTGGATTGCGCTTAGGAGGCTTTGTACTGCTTGCCTGACTCCATGCAGAGCAACATCCACTTGAGTGCCTGCCGTCGATAGCGGCTTTTCACGAACTGTATGATTTCCTGGTCCGTCGGCTACAGGGAAGTCGTTGTGTTCAGAAGCAGGAATAGCAGTTCAATGTTCTCGAGCCCGGACACCTTCGTGTGTGCACTACAGTTGTCTAGCACGAACAACACCTTCCGAGCCTTGGCCGCAAAGCGGCGGTTGAGCTTACGCAGACAGGCTTGAAAGAGTTCGGCAGTCATCTAAGCCTTTCTGCTGAACCGGTAGCGTACAGGCAGCTGCTTTGTTTTCTTAAAACATCTTGGCTTCGCAGCCTTCCCGATTACCAGCAGCGACAGCCGCTCTGTGCCGGTCGTGTTAGCAGCCAGAAGAACTGTCACGCACTCTTTAGTTCGTTTTCCACCGACGCACGGGTCCCCCTTAAACGCGATTATCTTGTCAGGCAGAGCCTTATAAACCAATGCTGTCTCATCAGTGTTCAAAATGTTGCACGGCTCGTACGTAGAAAGGCGCGCGGATAGTCCAGACCGCCAGTCTTGCACAACACTTTCGTCAGCTGCACCTCTTTCACCACACACGTTGCGGAACACCAGCCCGTGTCGCTTCTTGAAGCGGTCGAACCAGCCTTCCGACGCTTTGAAGGAGTCAATTTTCATGGTCACTGCGAACGTCTCTGCTTGTGCGCAGATAAGGGGACCACTCAAGGGCAAACGTGCATCGTGCGAAGCAGCAATCTAGCAAAAACAGCGCTTCTTCTAGCTTGGGATGTGCTGCCATTCAAAGCCTCTTCCTTTGGTCACCAAACATTTCCCGGTCATACGCTTTCATAATCTGCTCTTTGTTCTTCATGCTAGTGCTCAGCATGCTTTTCTTCACATTGTACTTTTCCATCACTTCTTTTCGAGATGCTCCCGCTTGCAACGCCTTCAATATTTTCACCTTCGCAGCGAAATCCTTTGCTTCGCACTTCGCACTCTTCGCTGCGGGAGTTTGGGCGGTTGGGGCTGCAGGAGACGGAGGGGGAGCCATCCCGGCGTTGCTGGCGCGGTGGTCACGCGCGCGTGCACGAAGTAGACAACACAAACACACACACACAAACGCATGGTGATAAAAATGAAATAAAAACCCGCGAACTTTTCAAAAAACAGGAAACAGTAAGACTGCAGATGGCACTGATCACGTACAGACAGATAACTTAAGGGGAGATGCAGGTTGAAAAACGCGAGTTTTTTTTTTCAAAATTACCGATTTTTATTTTTGCCAGTTTTGATAAGATTAGTACCTCTACTGTTACTAAAAAAATAATACAGGCCGAGACTTAACTGGAAATGCTTTAAAATTGCATCTAAAGAGCACAAGGTGCCTGTTAAAAGGTCCAAAATGTGCAGTCTTCAAGCACCTTGCCACCGATAATGCGTCGCCGTTCGCCATTGTTGATCGCATGAGTCGAAGAGTCGAGCCTCACTCTTCAAATAACAACAGTTTCTCTCGCTGATGCAGCTCAAGAAATAATAAAAAGAAGCACTCTTCTGCGCGTTTTTCGAGCGCCGCGACTGGCGTATCACATGGTACGAATCGGGGACCGCCATTGGCTGCTGCGCGCCTGCATGTGCTGTGAAACCTATTTGCGGGGTCCATGTCTTGTCGAGCAGTGCAGCTGAACAATGCTTTTTTCGTGTAATTATCTCTGTTATGAATGAAAACAGGCATTGCTCGCAAGTGAAAGCCTTTGCGCGGCGCGCTCTGTAGGAATAGGCTACGAGCAGCTGGTTCGATTTGCGGCAGTTGTTGGCTTGCAAAAGCCAATGCACCAAAAGTATTCACACTCGTCAGCCGGAAAGTTCCTGATTTGGCAATGGATGATGTCAGCGCCAATCTTGATATGTCGAAAGAGCTCATAGTGAGAGAACTTAGCAGGGACGACATTGCCATTATGTACGACGGTATGTGGCACAAACATGGCTGCGAAATGGCATGACACTGGATTTAGTTTGGCTTTCGCAGTCCTGTCAAAATTCTTTCTAGCTTGCAGTTGGCACAAGGCTCTGCCAGATGGAGCGGAAGTTTGGCAAGCGTTTCATGGCCCTGTCTGTGAGCTAAATGTCTGTGAGGAGTCGGCTCGAAAAAGCCGAGAGGGACAAACTCATGTTGCTGGCGTATTTTAGTCGCAGTGGACACTACAAGAAGGATTGTTATTTCTGATGTGCAAATTTCATCAGATTTATTGATATTTTTCATAAATAAAAACTCAATTTTAACTTTAAAGCTCGTTTTTCTCGAAACACAAATTTTGCCATTTTTTCAAATGTGCCCCTCGTTTTTCGGGCACTTCTAGTGCTTGGATCTGCATAAAATTTTGCCCAAGTTTTTTCCCAAATATGACAAATGCAATTATCTAGTTTAAATTTCAATATTTTATTGTATAATAAAAAATTGTATGTATACTTTTACTAGGGTAGGTGAAATATGGACTTTTTATGTCTATTATTTTTCATGCGTATTACATATTTTGTATGTGTTTCCTAATTACCTATTTGCACTCTACACTTTATTTGAAGCATTATTAACTGTGAATGGCAAAAAATTACAGAAGTTTAGGAATGAAAAGAGGGGGGGGGTGGCAAAAGGGTTAAAATTTATACTTTGTCATGTTGCAGAGCTAAAAGTGTGTAAATTACAAGAAAACTAATTATATATTTGAAATCAGCATAAAAAGTTCCATAAACAGCTCAAGTTTCATTGCTCTAGGGTGAATATTTAAAAAAAAAAATGTGTCTCCGAGTAGCATCTCCCCTTAAAGCACAATAGAGGTGAGCAATCTAATCGTCTCGTAAATGTGTTCGACGTGCAAGAAAAAAGGAAAGACAAACCCGTACGTTGCCTGTTGCTGATGACAGTAGCGATGCACTGCCTTCCATTTTAGTTACTACCATGTGTTTTTTTTTTTTGGGGGGGGGGGGGGGGTGCTTTCGAGATGTACTACCCATGGAGACGAAGTTTTGAATCTCACAGGCCCCAATCCGATCCAAGAGTTGTTTAGGTGCATCATGAATTTGGCCAGCAGAATCCGCTGCTGCTTTTCCATTGTGACTCGACCACAGTCGGGCAATCGAATTAACCGAAGTTCAGCCAAATTTGTCCAAATTAATGAGAGTTTTCAGTCATACAACAATATGCATTTTGAACGGGATCAGACGCCGTGGCTGAATTAACTGAAATTCCAAATTAACGGGGGTCGAATTAGCGAGATTTTACTGTAAGGGGGCAGCTTCTTTCCATCGGCTGTGCACGCAAGCATCATCGTAAATCGGGAATGCTCGTTGCCCGTTGTCAAGAGTTTCACTTGCTTGGATTCTTTAGCGGTCACAGTCCGGTTCGAAGGCTTATCGAACCAGATTGGAGTTTCGTCAGCGTCGCCCATGCGTCCCATCATGTAGCAATGATGTCGACGAAGCTCTGATACTCGACCAGCTTGTTATCGAAACCTTCGGCAGTTTTTGGCACACGGACGTATGCAGTCTCAGTGCAAAGCCCTTTCACTTTATAAATCGGCGCACCCACGATGGCAAGCCCTTGAATTGCACCCTCATGAGCCCAGAGTCCCGCGCTATCTCGATAGCTTTCACGTGGATGCACTCTGCTGTCACGGGTAGCGACATTGCACGCAGCTCCCGGGCGAATTGGACGAGTAGCGTTTCCAGTTCAGGGTGCACTGCAGTCTGTCCATGAAACAAAGTTTTTTTTTTTATGGTTGCTGTCGGATGTAATGCGCTGCTTTTGGCTCCTCCAGTATCGAACCCTTTTCTCCGATGCACCGAATTGACGTGGTGCCACCAGGTTGCCGTGCGCTTTGGCATACTCAAACCCTTTTTTTTTTTCTTTAAAGCCTATCATAAACTGTCGTCGACTAGCACTCATTTTTGAAGAAAATAGAAAAAAGAAAGCAGCAGACTGATAAAAATAACCGAAGCAAAATCGTGTTGCTAGTACACTGTAGGCTCTGCCTAGCCTTACCCAACGCGCCGCTGCTGATGCTCACGTTGACAATGAAGGCTTTTAACCTCAGCTGCCCATTGTTGCAAGACTTCCACATTTTTCTCTGCCAATGACCAGTATATAAGACTAGGGTCGACTTTTCACCTCGTTAAAAAAAAAATTGACCTATATTTCGGGGTTTACGGTAGGCTGTTGTGTGCGCGTCTCCTGCCTTTGTCGCATGCGAGATTGATCTTTTTTTTTTTATCTAGACCAGAACGCTGAGCTTGTTCCCCGTTGCAAAGGCGCAGACCACTACATCATTATGATCATCATCAGCGATGCAAAGCAATGGACGCTGCATGCCAATAATCTTCTCTGTGGCGGCCGTGGTTTCATGGTTTGTAATCGGGCGCTTTCATTTTGCGCTCGCGGTCTACGATTTCTCGCAAGTGTATTTGCAACTGTTACATGTGTAAGAAGTGGTGCTGCCCGTGTGAGTGGCGCAAACAAAAGGCTATTCTCGAGTTTTGCGTCTCGTCTGTGTCACGAGCACAATTTAATCTGCGTACTCTCATGTTCTTACCATTCAAATTTTGTGTAGTTTTGAACAGACTGCTCAGTCTCGAAGCATTGTATGTTTCACCCGCCAACCAAACAGACCCGTCGAATAAATATAGTTTTCAAGTAACCGAATACTTTAGACTTGATATTCAAATTGGACTATCCGACAAGTTGGAATTAGATATCTATTCATCATCATCATCATCATCATCATCATCATCATCATCATCATCATCATCATCATCATCATCATCATCATCCTGTTTACGTCCACTGCAGGACAAAGGCCTCTCCCATGTTCCGCCAGTTAACCCGGTCCTGCGCTTTCTGCTGCCAATTTATACCCGCAAACTTCTTAATCTCATCTGCCCACCTAACCTTCTGTCTCCCCTAACCCGCTTGTCTTCTCTAGGAATCCAGTTAGTTACCCTTAACGACCAGCGGTTATCCTGTCTATGCGCTACATGCCCGGCCCATGTCCATTTCTTCTTCTTCATTTATCTATTCATATATTCGAGTAAATGCGCATCCTCATTCTGGATATTTCTGCTTGCTTTGCCTCAAAACTGTTACCCCAACGTATCCAGGGTGTGCACAAGTACTTGAAATCCTTGAAAACCTTTGAAATCAAAAAATTCGTGTTCCAGGCCCTGAAAGTCCTGGATTTTTGGTTGAGTCCTTGAAAACCCTTGAATATTAGGGATTTTCACAGGGTCCAATCGTACGACTCGCAATTCATAGCAGTTTAGCGTGGTGCTGGGCAAACGATTCTGCTTATCACGTCCCGCAACACGGCGATTGCGAAATCAGACACGGTCAAACCGCCTGTATAAGATGGAGACATGCGCGCACCCACGGCCACATTTTCTTTTATCTGGCTTGCTTTGGCTTCGCTTGACGAAAAGCCATAAACTGATGGCCACAATGAGGCTACAAAATTTTGAGCTCCTGAAAACTTGCACGAATGTGCTTATTGCTGTAGACTTTACTAGTGCTTAAAAGGTTTTCTTTTGGCTTCACTTAGTGGTATCCCTCAGCAACTTGCAAAAAAAAAAGTGCAGCACACACTCGCTAGCCTCAGCCACCTCAGTATCATCTGTAGGCCACATTGTAGGCTGTGTGGCTTGTCGTTGTCGGTTCTTGCTCCTGCTCCAGTGGTGTTTTGTTTTGCACATGCTGGTTGCTGTGCGCTTTGTGATCGCATGATTGTGCATGCGGGTGGCACAATTTGCAGTAATGCCTGGGAAATGCAAGCTCCAGAGTGCTTGGCTGAGCAACGATAATTATAAGCATTGGATTGTGCCAGATGTATCGGACCCCCCCCCCGTGCAAAATGCACATTGTGCAAAAAGAGCTTCGACGTCGCTTCTATGGGTGAATCTGCTCTCAAAAGCCACGCAAAAAGCACCAAGCTCAGTGGAATTGTGAAAATGGCAGCTGGAAACTCTATGCCAACCTACCTGACAGCAAGCTCAAGTGAGCGGTTTATAGCACAGCTCCATTCCAAGCGACTGATCTTAGTAGCACCTGCAAGTCGCATGAAGTTGTCACCTATGCCGAAATTCGGTGGACACAAAGTAATTACATCCCACTATTTGTACAGATCGTCGCCACAAACTGGCGACTTGTTCAAGCGAAGGTTTCCTGACAGTGAAGTGGCAAAAATCATTTTCTAGGGGCGAGAAGAAATGTGCGTATGTTGCATGCCATGGACTGAGGCCATTTTTCTTGCTGTGTTTGCGAGAAGAGGTACAGAAGTTCGAATATTACGTCGTACTTTTTGACGAGTCGATGAATGACTTCTTGCAAGAAAAGCAAATGGACGTGCATGCGCGATATTGGGACTCTGCACACTAGGTGGTCACTAGATACTACTCCTCCGCTTTCATGGGGCACTCCACAGCAGACGTTGTGCAGGGCGTACTACTGAAGGCTTTGGAACTTTTGCCACTTGGCAAGATTCTTCAGATATCCATGGACGGGCCGAATGTCAACCTTAAGTTTTTCAGGAACATGCGAGTCCAGTGTGTTGACTTGGGAACGTGTGGCCTTTACCGTCTATAATGCCTACAAAGCAGGGGTCGCAGCCTCTAAGGCCACGTTCACACTGAGCATTCCGGCCGCCAAAAGTGCTCCGAATCCGGTTCGGCGGCGGCGAGATCCGCCGAAATATCCCTCTCCGCGCCGATCGCTCTCGGACCGATTTTTGCGGCGTCTGCCGCCGAATCGGCCACCGCGGACCAATAGGAGCGCTAGTCAAGGAATTTTGAAAAATGGTGGCCAAGCCCTACTCACTTGTTATGCCGCAGTGCACGTAACTGAATGTTGAAACCAACGGGAGTTTAATTTACTCTGTGCCTACTTCGCCTCCGTATTTCGTGAAAGAGGTGACCGAGCTTGCTGTTAGCGCGACCGAGCTTGTTGCGGTGTTGCAGAGCAAAATGAACCCACCCACGCCGCTGGCGTCGGTGGTTTTTCTGCTCTTCGTGCATTACAAGACAGCCACTTGCCAGCAAAGTAAGCAGTACTGTCTTTTCTTGCTTCTTGAGTACGAGAATCGTTGAAGTATACACCACCGGATAGCGTAGTGGCGTTTGCGAGCCGCGACAACAACCGGGTGACAGCGCATCCATCTCGCGTTCGCCCCGTAGTAGATGGCATATTCGGCGGCGCGGGGCGCGTCCAGTGCGAACGACGCTGCATTTCGGCGGCAGGGGAATTTCGGTCCCTGTAGAAAGCGGATGTTTCAGTGTGAACTAGGCATAAGTGGGGCATCGACATTCTACTGTCAAGCATGAGTGCACTCTTCCATGACTCACCTGCACGAAGGGATGATTTTTCAACCGTGATTACCCAGAACAAATTTCCTCTGCCGTTTGTGTCCCATCGATGGGTGGAAAACGCAGTTGTGATTGAGAGAGCTCAGCTTCTTTGGAATGATATGAAAAAATATGTGGAGTCTGCAAGAAGCAAGCAGGTGAGCTTACCGAAGTGTGCATCCCTTGAAAATGTGCCTTGCTTTTGTCGCGACTCCTTGAAACTGGCAAAACTGAACTTTTCCCTCAGTGTTGCATTGGTTATCCAGCCATTCTTGAAAGACTTTCAATCCGACAAACCAATGATCTTCTTTCTTGGAAGAGATCTTAAAAGTATTGTGCATAAGCTCCTTTCAAAATTCATGAAAGCCTCAATGTTGTCTTCATTGGGAGGAGTTGGGGGTCTGTTGAGGGTGGAGGTTGATAACCCCATTAATCACATTTCACTTGAAAAAGTGGATATTGGTCCCAAGTGTGAGCAAGCACTGAATGATTCAAAAGCTAGTGCAAAGAATGCATTTCAATTCAGAATAGAGTGCAAGCAATTTTTGGCAGCTGTGGCCAAGGAGATACTGGAACGAAGTCCCTTGAAGTCATCTTTGGTTTGAAACCTGTCTGCTCTTGACCCCCTGCTCATGAGCTCAAAGCTGGATCAGTGCCTGGTGGGCCTAAGAAAGGCGCTAGACATCTTGACCATAGTATGAAGACTGAGTGACAGACGGCAAGAATGGTTACTTGCAGAGTACACCGAGAGTTCAAGCATGAGCTTCGCGTCATGAGAGGAGCGTTAGCAGGCTGGACGAGTTCTTTCACGAACTCTTAAGCTTTCAACCTTCCTACAAAGAGCTATAGTAAACAACCAAGCTCCTTCTTGTTCTTAGCCTTGGACAAGCAATTGTTGAGTAAGGGTTTAGTGCCAACCGCCAAATTTCCGTAGAGAACTTGAAGGGCTTGTCGTATATTTCGCGGCGTGTCATATGTGACTCAGTGGAAAGGGCAGGTGGCATTTTAAATGTCGCCATAACAAAAGAGCTCAGATTGGCTGTGTCCGCAGCGAGGCTCCGCTATGGTGCGCACTTATAATGAGAAAAGAAAAAGTGCAAAAAAAATGGAAGTCAGACAAAAAGACGCCTGATTATAAAGGAAGTTGAATGCATGTACCTGAAGAAAAAGAAGCTTGAAGCAGTTGTTGCTGATTTAATGACCTCTGCTGATGGCCTTGCTGAAAAGGCAAAAGCGACTGGTTACATCAAGCATGTAGTGAAGTCTAATAGCTTGCGAAAGACGGTGAAAGTCAAGATTGATGAACTTGATGGCATTAAGACTCATATAGAAAAAAAAAACTGAAAGACCTGCCCTGAGCTTCCCAACTTCTAGTCTAGTGAAACTGTGCAATAAGTGAACTGCACATCCATTCTTTTATGCAATAAAATTTATCGTGAACTACAATCGTGTTATTTAAAGTTTTTGAAAGGTTTTTAAAAAGTCCTTGATTTTTTCTCTTGGAAACGTGTACGAATACTGGTATCTTTCTTCCGAAATCTTTCGCATATGCTGCTTACAGCTTCTTTTTCTTACGATTTAGCAGCTAAGTTGGTGACATAGTGGTATATGTCGAGCTCTAAGGAGGCTGTGCATACTTCATCACTGCAGGCATGTCACGCAGCAAGAATGAGCAGCTGGGAGCTATCTGGCGAGATGACTCCTCCTGGTTGGAGTTAAAAGAGCTGCTGCCAGAATTCAGCCAGATTCCCGTTGTTCCCATTGACTGGGACCTTCTACCCAGTCACCTGATGATTGTCGAGGTAACACTTTTGTTCAAGTTTTTAGCACTTGAGGGACCCAGTTGGCCATCTGTTCATGCATTTCATGTGGCGTGATCACACTCATAGCAAAATGCTTAATACGAGCCATAACTAGGCTAGCAATGCTAGAAACCAAGTAATATTAAAAACGAGGACTGAAAAATACTACAAATAACAAAAAATGAACGAGAAGCAATCACAGTGATTAACTAAAAATCAATAAAGTCATTTCAGAAAAGTGCGTCTGGCTACAGGGCAGTGCAAGAAAAGACTCCACCGAGACCTTTTTTAGACAGCGAATGCCCTTCCCTCTATGCTTTGCTGGCACTTTGTTCCTACATCTAATAGAGTAAACAAGCTGAGGGAACTAGCTGCAGATGATACGTATCTCAACTGCGCTAACAAGCAGGAAGTCGATAAAGCGCTGCAACAAGTAGCGCACATGTCTCCCACCGAGTTTGCGAACCTTCCTAAGAACATTTTACTCGCACTTGGGAAACCCTACAAACTAGGCTTGTGCGAATAGTGAATTTTAGGTTCGTAGCGAATTCGAAGCATATAGTAATTTTGGTCAAATAATTTCGAATCGAATTCAGATGGTATATATATTGCATATTATAAAGAAAAAAAAGGCATATTTGTCATGACCAAAATAACCTGCACAGTATTTTTTGTTAATTAGAAGGAGGCCTGTGCAAAGGCCATTTTTTTGCATCAAAGGAAGTGGCAACAACTTTAAATAATAGCACGACTTTACTTTCGGTACAGTCCTGGTGATATCCAGTAAAATATGCTACATTTAAAAATTTGCTATACTTAGAGCGTATCAGTCGGTGTAACAAGCTTTTAAACTGAAAATAAAATAAGCAAAAAGAACAATCGATGTGTGGGTAATTCTTTATTAAAGCTTTGAAGTGGGGCTTTGCTGCAGTGCGTAGTTTTCTTGACTATGTGTTTTGACTGCTTAGCATTCCTTTACTGCAGTGAAACCACTTTCACATGCAGATTAATACTTTTGGACAGGTGCTTTCACAGCGCCCTGCCGCAGTGGTCTAGTGGCTAAGGTACTCGGCTGCTGACCCGCAGGTCGCGGGATCGAATCCCGGCTGCGGCTGCTGCATTTCCGATGGAGGTGAAAATGTTGTAGGCCTGTGTGCTCAGATTTGGGTGGACGTTAAAGAACCCCAAGTAATCTTTGTTTTTCTTCTCAATAGAAGTGCTGATCGTCCCCAGCCACTCTTCGAACAGTTTTTATACTCAAAGTTGTTTTACACGGCCTTTCAGGGTTGGATGCATTATGAAAGCTTTTTTCACCACACCTAGTTTCGCATTGCTTCTTTGATCGGCCACCTGCCCCCCGCGGTGGGTTAGTGGCTAAAGTACTCTGCTGCTGACCCGCAGGTCGCGGGGTCGAATCCCAGCTGCGGCGGCTGCATTTTCGATGGAGGCGAAAATGTTGTAGGCCCGCGTGCTCAGATTTGGGTGCACGTTAAAGAACCCTAGGTGGTCGAAACTTCCGGAGCCCTCCACTACGGTGTCTCTCATAATCATATGGTGGTTTTGGGACGTTAAACCCCACATGTCTATACAGGTACTTTTACGGCTTAGCAGTAAAACCATCTTTACAGAGCGTTACATGCGGATTAATATGCACCTATTCGTTTATTTTGAATGATTATAAATTTTTAATAATTTAAATTCAATTCCAAGTGAATTAGAATATCTCATTATTCGTGTGAATATTTGAAGCACTTGAATGTTCGCACAAGCCTACTGAATATCGTAAAAGCCCGCATATAGCTCGGACCCTTATATAGTCCTGGGTGGAATTTGGGGATAGCAAGTTCGAGAAAAAAGTTTTCACCCAAATATAGCTAGAGTAAAACGTAAAAATGCATTCATTGACGCACTTCATTCATCCTCGTCGTCAGACGCACTCTTTTCCAAAGCTTCCTTGTCAGAAATGCTCTCTCACAGCACATCATCCTCAGAGCCATGAAGCGTGTTCGAGATGGAGTCCTTTTTGAACGTGCGGCAAACGAGGACCTCAAGAATTCAGGCTCAAGCCTCGACTATTCACAAGCACAGCATCGCTGACGAGGCCTGTTTCACCCATCCGGCAGGGATTACTTCTGGTTCTCCGTACCTCATTTATGTGCGTACAGGTGCTTGATGTGGGCCTTAAAAAACCACTTAAGCACCATGTCAAGCACCTGTACGCACATAAATAAGACAAGCATTTGATCCCCTTTGCGGATCTGGCCCAGACAAAAGGGGACAGCCTTTCGCAACGCAATTACATACTTTTTAAACTTCACAAGGTCTTCTTAGTAGCCCTTTGGTAGCTTCTGCGAGATCGACATATGCTGACGTAGGGAGAACTCAGCACGGCGCATGAAGAGAGACAGCCAATGCTTGCTCGCTTTGAAATCCTCCGGCTGAATGCCTTCGTCTCGGGCAATCTCCCTTGCCTTCGCTTGTCGCAGCTCTATATTAGCAGCAAAACGTGCAGCTCGCTGCTCCCGCACAAAGTCTTTGACTTCTTGTTCCACGTCAGGAAACACTCCATTTTTTGGTCCGCAGAAACTTTTTGGCTGGCCACCGCTAGCAAAGAGGGCATCCTTCTGCTTCCACCAACCGTGAATACTCCGCTTGTTCACTCTGAACTGCCGCTCCGCGGCACAGTTGCCAATAGCTTTGGCAGCAGCGGTAACTTTCCATTTAAATGCAGTCGAGTACTGCCTGCGCAGTGCTGTCTGACATGGTGCACAGGAGCAAAATCGTGGCTGTCGTTATGGGCGATAAGTTGAAGCAAAGGCCACTGCCCATGGTTGCACGTGTGGGTCTGTAAGGTTAGTACCTGCTACCGCCGCTAACACTACCTAGCGCAGAAGTGCACAAACACTTAATGATGATGATAGCACTGCGCTATGCTGAAACCAAAACTGAATTTCGGCCGAAAATTCTTGGGACCTGCATATAGTACGGGGCTGAAATTTCGTACCCTGAAATCTGAAAAAAAAAAAAAAAAAAAACTCGGGTTATACGGGGCTTTTACAGTACTTATGTGGAAAATCTGCATCATCGACGCCTTGGTAAACAGCTGGGGGAACTATATGAACAGGAATCGCTGGGTGCCGATGTATGCACTTCCTGAGGTTTCACAGTAGTAGAGCTGCCATTTGGTTTTGTTCTTGTAATGTAAATTTCTCACTGCATAACATAGGCAGTGTAGTAATGCTTGCAAAAGGCCCCTGCAACACTTATTTAAGTGATCATCAGGTGGCTTCATTAAAATAGCTGATTGCCTCACGAATTGACTGCCGCAAAAATTTTTAGAATCGGTCAAGTGCCGAGGTACAGGAATGTCTTCTCTGTCTCCTTTTGTGCGAGCGAGCTCACTGAAAAATATGTAGGGAGGGGTGTCGCAAGGGGGCAAGAATACGCGTCCCTTCGTCCGCATGCGTCAAAACCGTGAGTGCTTTCTTTTCTTGTTTTCTTCAAGTGTACAGCGTACCTTCACTGTACGCTGATTACAACAGCTTGTGCAGAGGCTCGTGGCGGCATCTTGTGGCAGACAGATAACTGCACAGCTCGGGATGCTCGTATCAGTTAACGGCAGTGGACTGCGTATATTTGGAATCATTTGTTGTGCGAAGCAGGAGCGATTTCTAGCTGACTTTGAGAGTTTATTGGAAATTCCGGCACTATAATCTTTGGCTAGTTTGTTCTCGGGAGTGTTCAGTGCCGATTGGTAGCATTTGGCAAGCACCGCCATGTACGGATGCTCGGCTGTTTCCTGCTCGCTAGTGTGGCTTTTGTGTCATGAATCTTGTGTCTTTTGGAGTCTGGCTTCCCGTAATTGCACTTGACGTGCGGAGGTTGACATAGTAGTGGAGTAGCCTCAAATACTGGGATATAACATGTTTCGTGCTGCTGTGGCTATGCTTTAATGTATCCCAATGCACATTACACACATGCAGCCAATTTAGTGTTGTTCACTGTCCTCTTAGCCAACACGGAATATTCTTAATGAGCTTATATAATTAGTTAGCCATAATTAGGTCCAGAAGCCCTTGTTTTATGGGGAAAACTAGGGCAAGTGAAGGTTGTTGTGTGCGTGCACCGTGCACCACATTCCACTCTTTCTGTTTTAATCACAATGCTCGCCCCAGGCTTTTCTCTCCCTACACCCTGAGCATTGGACTTTCATACACGTTGTTAGCAGCAGGATCCTTCATTTGCCATAGGCAATAACGAGAGTTGTGCATTAGTATCTAAGCAACAATGAAATGCGAACTGTTGAATGGCAAGTCTCTTTAATAAAAAATCAGATTGCCTCGAGCTTCAAAAAACACAGTTTTCAGTGAGGTTCAAAACAGTTTGAGATTACTTGGATATAAATGGGGTGGCTGAAACCATTTTGTCGTGTTCTCGCATTTTAATTTACTTTCTTCTTTGCAGATGGTGGCAAAGTCCTTTGAAGCATTTCCTGCGTCCTGGAACTTGTCTCAAATTTTTGAGCCTTTCCTTCAGCAATTCCTCGTAAGTATTATATCTCAAGTATAGTTAGCGTGTAAATGTTGTCTCATTTCATTCCAAACTTACATCATGGAAGCGAATGCTGCAGTGCAGTACGTGCGAAATTCAAAGCAGTAACCATGAAACCTAGAGTGAAATGTAACATTCAGTGTGTCGCTCTACACAGATGTACTATACAGCAGTTGTGATAGAAAGGAACGCGAACAGCACAGCGTGCACTGCTGTGCTGTACGGCATTTATTTTCAAGTGGCTGCAGCCTCATTGGTGATAAAAAGCTACTAGAGTTATCTTGGATGCAGGGATCCCATTCCTGCGCCAACTGTGTCAAAGTGCGCCAAATGAGATTTGCTGTGCTAACCTGATGAAATCGATGTAAATTGTGCCAAACTGCGCCGAACCGTCCATCTCAAGGGTCCGCAACGTGTAGCCCACGGGCCGCATGCGGCTCGCAGTGCAGTTTTGTGTGGCTCCTGAAACGATGTCAGAAATCTTGAAATCGCTAGACACTGTAATTGCGGCAGTATTTAAATAACATTAATTGATGTTTTGATTACCAGAGAAAGTGTTCGAGTCTAATGAGAGAATTCTTTACCTTCCTGCGAACAGGCCGTTGCCGCTTTCAAAAATCGTCCACCAGTACTTCTGCGGAGCAATGCAATTCAACCTCATTCTGCGGCAGGACCGCAACCGAACAGGAAAGCTCCGATGAGCGCAACTATAGTAGAAGGCTAGAGATATGTCACTGTTCACGACTGCAATTGCAGTGGTGTTAGTTCTGCATTGGTTTACTTACGTACGCTAACGCCATATATATCTACTTTAATCGCAAATGAAACTCAGTTGCAAACGAAACCCGGTTGCAGTAAAGAATACCGTATTTACTCGCGTAATGAACGCACTTTTTTTTTTCTCGAAAAATCAGAGCAAAGTTGGGGGTGTGTTTATTACGCGGGGCAGATAATATGAAAACCTTTTTGGCGTGAGCAAAAAATGCTGTAATGCAAAAAAAAAAAAAAAAAAAAAGGTTTGGTCGCTTAGCTGTTTGCATATGCGTAGACTGTTTGGAAACAGGTTCTTTGTTGCACTTCACTCATCTTCGGTAGATCATGGCGCCATTTTCTGCAAGCTATTCCTGTGCTGCCCGCGCACCCCATAAAAACGTTTTGCGATTATCTGTTCTCGCAATCGTTTACCCGCAACAGTGGTATCTGCATGCTGTGATCTTGAGGGGCGCCCAGAAGCGTGCGCTACGACGCACTTTGCCAACTTCACGGCAACCTCGCGCGACGATGCTGTTGTCATTGTAGCAAGTAACGAACATTGCAGCATGCTACCCTCGAAATATCAAAACAAACCATGGATAACAAAATTAACGACAGAATACGGCCGCCGCCTCACTTCGACATGAGAAGCTTCTGTACGCGCGGCGAACAAGCAAGGTGAGTATCAGGGGCGCTACCATGTTGTGGAAATCGTTACGATCTTGTCTGGGTGACAAGCGATTTTTTGTGGTTTTCCAGAATTCTGAGACGCGATTTGCACTTTTCAGATCAGCTAGTGCCGCTACCGCACGGAATTTTTCGGAAGACGGTGATGGTAGGTAGGTGCGGGCACATCGTAGTCGTGCTGCGCCATAGCGAAAAACGAGCTGTGAGCAAAGAGCAATCATATGTGTAGCGTTCCTATCTCCTAAATCACCCCTCTTTCACTGCGTCTGTGTCCCTCGACTATTTTGAACTATCGTTTCGCGGCTAAGCCGGCGCGGGGAACAGTGAATCTCGCCATAAACGCATGTGTGGCACTTTGTTTACACCAGTTCACTCTAAATTCTCGCATGTCGTACAGAGTTTGCAAAACGTAATAAGACCTTTACGGCACTGGTTGCGTTGGAGACTTCAGCTTTTATGGACGGCCGCGCTTGTCGTTTCCCGTATTCCACAACATATGACGGGACCAGCCTTAAACGCTGCCTCTCCTTCGACAATATGTCTCCATGTTTAGCACTTAGAAATACCAGAGGCCCGAAAGCCGCCTGATTCTCGGGACGCGCACGCTTTTGTGTAGCCTCCATCACTTCTCGACCCACCATATTGAAGCGCTCTTCGCGCTGCCTACAGGTGCTGGAAAGTAAGAATAGCGACGAATAATCCTTTGCGACAGCAAATCCTGTTGTCGTCGCTCGAAAATAGCATGCACGTCGTTGGGCCTTAAAGTTTTGTATTTGTAGGAAGCGATCGTCGGTTCACGCGGACAGATTCATAACATTCGTTCGCTCTCGCTCACCATGTGCTTATCAGCTGCGATGTCTCCACACTTGAATTCGTGAACCCCGCTGTGATGCACTGATAAAGAAGACGGGGGACGTCCTGTGCACATATAGAAAGAAAAAACAATACAGCACGTGGCAACGGGCAAAGGGGGCGAAGGGAGCGAGCCAAGGTAGCCCAGGGGGGTCGGCATATTAATTTTTAAAACAGAAGAGATCCAAAGGGTAAGTAGGCACCAGGTGTCGGTTAGCGGGACTGCGGGGATGAATATAGGTGGTGCGTTTATTATGCGGAGAAAAAAAGCCAAATTTTGACGACTGAAATTGGGGGTGCGTTTATTATGCGAGTGCGGTCATTACACGAGTAAATACGATTTTACACGTACGAACAAAACCAACATGCAACAAGCATCACATGTTGATTATTTTATAAAGTAAAAGGGCGAGAGACCGCAAGAGGCCTCCCTCAAGTACTGGTTCGATAACCAGATTTTCTCGTTCCAAGGACATCACGCTGCCGTTGAAGTTAGAATCCCATGCAACGAAGATATCCAGAGCATCCAATCAAGTGCACCTGTGTGTGCACTGGATTTCATGTTAGGAGCACCACTGTCAAGCAGCAGTAAAGTCCACATTCATTTCTCGCGCTGCTTTGTGTTAAGTAGAACCTCGTTATAATTAAATAGGATATGAAAAAGTAGTGTATATAACGAAGCAATTGTAATTCATCTTGAAATTCTCATAGACACCCATGTATTTAAAATTTCGTTTTAATGAAGCGAAAATTTTTTTGCGACGGATATAACGAAGCATTCTTTTTCTGCAACGAGCATTTATTTATAATTTTGGTATACGTCAATTCAGTATCTTTTATCGCGCGACGGTTTACGTATCATCGCGGCTGCAGTTATTCATAACTCGCATTCGCCTGGAGCTGCCCGCCAACACGCTCGTGGGTGTGTTTCTTTGCCTCCCTTTTCCTCAAGAACTAGTAGACTTGCCAGTGCAGCAACTCGCGCAAGCGTACGCGTCAGCCGGCCTCCCCTCTCCTGTTGAATCTATTGACCCACCCACGCATGTGACCTCCTCCTCGTCTTCTTCAGCTCTGGAATGGGATGGCAGAGATTGCAGCTATGTTCCTTGTCGTTCGCTGTGGAAGAGCAACACCACCGCTATTAGTTTCACCGCCCAGCATGAGATGGGCAACAGGATCGGTAAACATAAGCTCAAAAATATAACAATCGAGCAGAAGTCGGCGATGTTGAAAGCTGTTGATTACGGCGTCTAGAAAAAAAAAAGTTGTCGAAGATTTCAGCGATGTTGTCGCCAGTGAGGGTGCAGTGGGCAACCAAGCTTAGATGTCATGGGACTATCTTTTTGACGGCGGCTTCGTGTTTAACTTTATGGTCGTACGTCGGTGCTGATTCTGACGCTGTGACAACAAAAGAGTTCTCAGGTGCGGAAATTGTGCGCACGGTGACGGGGGTGCATGACGATAGGGACGAATGTGTCGACACCCCGAAGCCTAATGTTAACGAACTTGACGTACCAACACACGCGCTGCATAGACGGGACAGACTTGCTGCAACGCTTTTTGGGTGCTTATGATGACCACGAGGACGGACTCGAAATAGCTTCTGAAGCTGAAAAGCAGTCATCTGCGTGAGAAAGAGTCGGTAAAAGTCTATTATAGACTATTTGAAGTGATCTTTCAGCTGGTGTGCCGAATTTAGTAGAAATAAAGGTGCATTGTTCTTTATTATTTCGCTAGTTTTTTGCCTTCCGACCGCCGTTCTTCTCTGCGGGGTGGGCTCCTGTGATATTCGGTAGTGAGTACATTCTCTTTTGCTGGCTAATCGTCACTAGAAATGAATAATAGCTATAACGAACTAATGGTTATAACAAAGTACAGTTAAACCTGCTTATAACGAACCCCCATATGACGAATTCCTCAATATAACGAAGTTTTTCTATTCGCCGCTGTTGCTCCATAGAAGCACATGTATTTGCGACCTCTATTTGACAAAGTAACAGAGGGAGACAACCTTGATATGACAAATTTTCCGCACGGACAATCTAGGAAGTTTGCTCCGCATTTGGGCATTTTGGTATGAGCATGCATCTTCCGGGACTGCCCCGCTGCCGACGAAGCGCGAAGGGGCGGCGACACGCACGGCGCAGCACCAAGCGAGAGTGAGCATGAGGCAGGTAGGCGGGCCTGCACCCCACAAGGCAGCGTCGCCGCAGTTCTCGCCGCCGAGGGCACATGTGCCGGTGTGCCCCCCCCCAACTCTTAACAACAAAAAAGAAAACTACTTTTGCGCATTTTCAGTGCCAGGCTTTTAGTTAGTGTCACATATGTGGGGCCGCGCTGCGTGCGGAGGGCGCTTTACCGAACAGTTTTTCGCGGTATCCGTGCCTGTGTCCGTGTCGCATAATTTCAATGCACGCGCATGGTGTGGCCCCCGATGACATTCAGCTATTGCTTTTTTTGATGGCGATTATATGGAGTATTGGCCATTTTTCTTTAAATGCGAAGCATTTTTTAGCAAACTTCCGCAACTTTGCGCGTATCTATCTATCTATCTAGCCGCCTACAACTTTTAGCTCTCCTGGCTGTTTCGATAATGGTATCAATACGAAACTTGGTATTCCATAACATGACTGCATGAAGAACATATTTGACTAGTCATAACATGAAAATCATGACATGTATGTCACGAATGTCATGATTTACATTCCATGGTCCTGCAGCTCTTGCGGTGGTTTTGTTCACACGGCATGTTGCAAAACTGGTATGGTATAGCATGATTGCATGGCAAACACAAGCTACAGACCCTGACACAAAAATCATGACATGCGTGTCATGTAACAACATGACTACATGCCACGCTCATGATGCGCTTGCAATTGTTTTGCTGGCATCACATATACCAAATTTGGTAGTGCGGAACGTCAATTGATGACGAAGGTATGATACTGGTGCAAACATGATAAACGTGAAGTGCGTGTCTTGTAACAACATGACTACGTGCTACGTTCATGATGCACTCGCTGCCGGTTTGTTTGCTTCACATTACCAAACTCGGTATTATGCGACACGAACAGACGACATAGGTAAATGAAACATTCAAACATGATAATCATGACTACATGCCACACTCATGATGCGCTCGCGGCTGTTTCGCTAGCTTCACATACCGTAATTACTCGAATCTTTTTACTCCAACCTTTTTTCCGGTTAAGCGAGTTCATAAATCGCATGTGCGTTAGAATCAAGTACGAACAAAAAAATTACGGTCAATCTATTGCCATCGGCAAATCCAAAATGGCCGCCCCCTGCCTGTGTCGGCATGGCACGTCGGCCATTTCTGCCTATGTGTTTCCCATGTGCGGCACTTCGTACGTGTGCTGAGGAGTTCGTCATCTAGTAGTGCATTAGCATCGACGGCGGGGAAGGGCCGACTCCAAAAACTCGAGTGCACCACGATGCCGCTTTTAAAAGAAAAGTCATCGCGTGTGCAGAAACGTACGGAAATCGGGCCGCATCACGGTCGTTCGGAGTTCCCGAAACGTGCCTGCGGGACCGGCGGAAACAAAAGCAGAAGATTGTCGACAGCAAAGCTTGACGCAAAGGCTTCAGTGGACCACAGCAGGGTCGGTTTCCGCAAATTAAAGAGCTGCTCGGCGAGTATGTGCTTGAGCAGCGAGCGGCACAGCGGCCCGTGACGACAGAACTGCTCCAAGTGCGGGCTATGCAATTAGTCTTAGAAAAAGGTCTAATGCGGAGCCAGTTTAAAGCGAGCAGGTGCTGGCTAACTAACTTTATGAAGAGGAAAGGCTTTTCCCTCCGAAGCGGAACATGCGTATGCGAAAAGTTTTGCGGAAGAGTATGATGAAAAGCTTCACAGTTTTCAGAGGTTCATCCTAAACTTGCGGCGCAACAACGGCTACCTGCTTGGGCAAATCGGGAATGCCGATCAGACGCCTCTTTACTTCGACATGCCTGGCACCACAACCGTCGAGAAGAAGGGGGCGAAGCAAGTTCGCGTGCTGACATCGGTCCATGGTAAAACTACAGTGACGGCAATGCTTTGTTACACGTCAGATGGGCACAAGCTTCGCCCGTACCTCATATTTAAATGGAAGACGCTCCCGAAAGGAGTCGTTTTTTTCGAGGGGTGTGATCGTGCGGGCCAGTGAGAAAAATAGGTGCGCGTTGCAATCGATGTCTTACGGTTTTTTTTTTTCGCGGTGGAAATCGGGTGCGCGTTACAATCGAGGGCGCGGTAGAATCGAGAAAATACGGTATGCCAAATTTGGTATTATGTGACGCCAATTGATGACGAGGTATGTGACTGGTGCAAACATGCTAATCATGAGATGCGTGCCATGTGGGAACAGGACTACATGCCACAGTCAAGCCGCCAGTACATTTCAACGTGACGCGGTGCGCGTGCTCGCCGGCGTTCATTTCGTCGAATCACGTCGGCGTTGCCATGCCAGGCGCCGGTCCTGCCATATACTCGAAGGCGCGCTCTGCGCTGCGTTGCTTCGACGCATGCGCGTTTCTGCGGGTCCGGCGTCTCTCCATCACGAAAACAGGGAGACGCTTAACTTAACATAGTATTGATGACCTACCAGCAGCCAAGCTGAGAGGTATTCGTACCTACCAGCAGCCAAGCTGAGAGGTAGTCGAAACAAAAGAAGACCACGACGCACGCCAAGCACGTTATCGCACATCTTTTATGGCATATCCCTGCTGCTGCCCTTACTTCTTCATTGCCGCAAATGCGCATGAACATGGAGCGAGACAAGGTTGCCGTCGCGTCGACGCCATGTGCACTTCTCTCTCGTCCGATTCATGCCTGATCCCAGCTCAATGTTATCGCACCGTACAATCGCAGGCGATAAAAATGGATTCAGGCCGCTATCGCACACGAAAAAATACGTAGGCGTATAATGCACTGGAAACGGTACTGGAGTAAATAAATATTACGCGTGTTTCCTTGAAGCAGTGAGTGATGTGTTGCCATCCTACGGCTGGAGTGAAGCTGCGTAGCTCAGCTGCTTTTGGCCTGAGTGACCACTCTTGCCATTTTTATGTTACTCTATGGTGCACACTAACACAGTGAAGTAACAACTGGAGTACTTGTTAGTTTGCACTTATATCTGTGCGTGTGATTACGTTTCATGCCTTATTTTGTTTAAACAGCGTGTTAAGTGTTGAGCGGTAAACAATGTTGGTTCGCTCTCGTCCTGTGTACCGTATATACTCACATAATGATCGCACTTTTTTTTTTTCAAAAGAATTGACTCCAACTTCGGGATGTGATCATTACGCGGGATAAATTTTCCGTGAAAAGATATTCTGAGCACCGGAAATGCAAAAAAGCCGCTAATCAGAATTCTTACAGTAGCTACTAAGAACATAACCAAAAATAAAAGTAAATTAAAGCTTACCTTTGTAATAAAATGCACGCTATACGCAGGAGCTACATGCATGGCACACTGCCCTTTTATTTTTAACCTCTCTGACCCCCTAACGTTCATTCAGACTTCGAAGCATCACTAGCGTGAGTGTCGTCGCCGCATGATTCCCTGTCGAAACCGGCAGTGTCTTCACTGTCCCACAGAGGGTCATCTTCCGTTCCGTCAAGCGCGTTGGAAATGCCAGCGACAGTTCATTCCACCGCATGAAGCGTGTCGTCCAGCTGGAACTGGCGCGGAAGTCCTTTGTGGCTACTCCCAGCCTCCGGGAAACTGTGCACGCCTGCGTCCGTATCATGTCTAATGACACTGCATAACCGTCCTTGCGCATGTCCTTCACGTATTCGAGGACTGCCTTTTCAATGTGAGGGAACTTGCCAGATTTGGGTCCGCGGAAAGCCCATCGCGTGCTCTTAGTAGCCATGAGCATGTCGCGCTGTTTTTCCAATATCGGATCCGGATTTCGTCGACGCCGAAATGTCTGCCGGCAGTGCGGTTGCCGTGCTCTAGCGCGTAGTCAAGCGCCTTCAGCTTGAACGCGGCAGCAAAGCTCGCATACCGTCCCATGGTGGAACGGCGCTTCAACAGACGATCACAAAGCACACAAAAAAAAACGTGGTCTCAGGAAAAAAAAAAAACATTGCTGCGGGATGAACACAGGTCGACCAACAGGCGACCGCCGCTGTAACAGTGCGGGATGTCAAAACAAACATGGCAGCTGACAGAACGAAGCACTCCGTGGAGCGAAGCCATCGCATTTTTTTTTTCTTTGCATCAGTTATGGAGGTTGTGAGAACGTCACGTGCGTCAAAACAGTGTCTTCCATCTAAATAAGGAATGCTTTCATTTAAATAAGTAAATTTACGGCATTAGCATAGTGGTGCCCACTTTGAGATCACAGAAACAATGATAGGCGCGTTCAGCTAGACTTGGCACATGACATGTCGATGCGGCAAGTTCAGGGTGCGATCATTACGTGGGGGGAAAAAAAGTCGAATTTTGACGAAAAAATTTAAGGGTGCGATCATTATGTAAGTGCGATCATTACGCGAGTAAATACGGTATGTTGTTTTCGTGCATCATTTGTGTGTGAGCAGCGCGCTGCATGTTTTGATCTGCTTGCCATTCTCAGCGTTACAATTTAAGTTGTTACGCATTCGTTGCTTTTTACCCTTGCGGCGAGAATGTAAGTTTTCTTAATTTCGGACAACCTTGCCACCACCACCGAGGGGATGTCAGATTAATCGCTTATGAAAACTCTCCGAGACCACGGAAGGTGACGACGGATCTTCCGAGGTCGACTCGTCACGCCGCATTGTCTTGCACCGCGAGTTCGCTGGCTGGTAGCTTTCGAGATAAGCCGAATAGCTCTGGCAACACAGCGACACGCTGAATGCAGTGCGATAGCAAAAAATTTTAATGTCATAACAAGTAAGGCTGGCAGCCAAGCCAACTCTTTTGGATCTGGTATCGCGGAACACCTATAAAATGCTGGTGTGAGCAAATGTGGCCGCTCCAGGGAGAAGTGCTATTTTAACATAGTCCCTTCGTGCTGAAACTGCAGTGATACTCACTGAGATAGCAAGCGCGGCAGCAATCGCGACCGCCAATAAAATCCAAGTTCATTATTGCTACTCAAGGGATTCTCCCTGCATTGTATCAAGGCTCGTTCAAGACAGGTGGTTTACTTTCTGTTTGAGCATTCGGCAGTTCTAACATGCGTGGGATGTTATGCACTTTCCAGGTGATAGGGATAGGTCGACTCATTTGAACTCTGCTTCAGCAGCACTCGCGCGCTTTTACCCGCTCGTGAAAGTTACGATGCGCGGGGGCATGTTACCAATTTGGACTAGTTACGGAACATGGCGGCGATGGCGAAAACTCGCTGAAAGTGCCCATATAATTAACGCAGTTTTTACTGTGAATTAAGTGTTTTGGGTTAGCTGTGCCTTCAGTCCCCCTTTCGTTTAACTTGCGCATTTATTTTCCAAATTTTCGTACCGAACCTGCACATAAAGAAATCCTCTCTATAATGATTTTTTCTGGGACTTAATCAATTTTGTTATATTTACGTTTAACTAATTACGACTCCCCTTCAACCTCGTTATAACGAGGGTTGACTGTATACCTATGCTGAAGTGACCCGAATAGTAAGATTACCTGCTCGCCCCGCCGCGGTGGTCTAGTGGCTAAGGTACTCGGCTGCTGACCCGCAGGTCGCGGGATCGAATCTTGGCTACGGCGGCTGCATTTCCGATGGAGGGGGAAATGTTGTAGGCCCATGTGCTCAGATTTGGGTTCACGTTAAAGAGCCCCATGTGGTCGAAATTTCCAGAGCCCTCCACTACGGCGTCTCATAATCATATGGTTGTTTTGGGACGTTAAAACCCACATATCAATCAATCAAGATTACCTGCTCCACAAATAAATTTTTACTGCTGTAAAATGCTTCTAATAGCAAGATTACCTGCTCCAAAATGCCCCAAAGATAAAATTTTAGTGCTCCAAGATGCTCCTAATTGCAAGAATTACTTGCTCCAAAATGCTCTAAAGCTAAAATTTTACTGCCTAAAGTGCTCCAAACCTAATATTTTACTGCTCCAAAGTGCTCGAAAACTAAAATTTTGACTGCTCCAAAAGTTGCTCCAAATCGGCAGTTCCTAGTAGAATCACTGCTGGATGTAATGAAGGACGACTTTAGCATCTTTTGATTGCAACCTATATCAGAGTGTGATGAAAACAGCGCAACACACTCTTCGCGTTTTCTCCATCAACCCTAGGCTTCTGCGTCAGGGCAGGGGTGTTGCCATGCTCACAAAGCACTGAAAGCCTTCCATGAGCATTGGTGGCAATGAATAGGTGTCTATGAAAGGCTGCGCAACTGGCAAGTGAGGAGGTGCAAGCTATAGGCCACACGGAAATACTTTTGTGTGCACAAGCTTTCTGTTGTGAGAATGTAAACTGTGACTACGGCTGATGAAGTGGCCCGTATGCGCCTGTGAATCGATGTTCTTGCAAATTTAGATGCCAACCTGTTAGGAATGTGTTTTTTTTGCAACTTCTTCATATTCCTTCATAATATTTTCCCAAGAACATAAGAAAGTTCTCAAGAGTACTAAAAGAAGATAAATTAAAATATGTATTGAGATTATGCTGAAATCCTTCTTTGATACTGGATATAGTATTTCGCACTCGTCTAAACCGTAGAGGCATTTTGAAGGTCACTTAAGAATAGAGCGCACATACAGTACACATGCCCACCTTTTGTCCAGCGGGAGTCGTCAAGCGGTGGCAGATGTGGTGAGCCACTGGCCGTGCTTCTTATCTTCCTACAATGCATAAAACTAGAGCTGTATAGAAGAAAGCATTTTCTATTACTTTATACAAGCAGCAAGTTCTTTTTATCCTGTAATGGTTTTAGGTAGAGAACTTCTCATTAAACATAAATCGCTTTTAGAGTTTTTAAAAGATCTTCATACTTTCAATTATAGAGTTTCCTATAAGTATTGATTGGTATGGGGGTTTAACGTCCCAAAACCACCATATGTTTATGAGAGACGCCGTACTGGAGGGCTCTTGAAATTTCGACCACCTGGGGTTCTTTAACGTGCACCCAAATCTGAGCACACGGGCCTACAACATTTCCGCCTCCATCAGAAATGCAGCCGCCGCAGCCGGGATTCAATCCCGCGACCTGTGGGATAGCAGCCGAGTACCTTAGCCACTAGAACACTGCGACGGGGCAGTTTCCTATAAGTACACTGAAGCAACTTTGGCACTAGTGTTTATGGAAGCTGCAACGCACAACGTTTCAGCAAGCATGGGAATGATGGGCAGTTCACGGATTTGTCTAATCTTCGTTCTTCTGGCTCCATTGTGCTTCGCGTCGCTTGAAGTTGCTTTGTCATGAAACGACATTCACAACTTTTACCTTTTAGGCTCACCCATTCAAATGGGGTCACGAAGTTCAAAAGGGTTCTTTCTTTCATTCGAAACAAAACCGAGTTACAGCAATAAACAAAGTTACAAGTGCGTTTGAAGCACGCAAGCACGAAGACTAGGCAAATCCGTATACTACCCATCATTCCCATGGTCGCTGAACGATTGCGGTGCCAAAGTGTACTCTTGTTAATTTTAGGGAATGCTATGCTTCCAATGTCATATATCTAGGTAACCCATAGCACAGCCTTTCAACAGAGGCTGGTGTTACGGCATTTGTACTACAGAAAGCACCTGCCTCCCTTGCCCATGGTCCCAAGGGAACTGATAAGGCAGTAATGCTAATTCATTATTCTTACGTTGGTACTTGATCCGACTTCTCACCACTCATATTCAATATGCTCACTAATTTCATACTCATGATTTTAACAACTGTATGTTTTATGTGCTTTATTGCACAGAATTTTAGGCTCCCATACAGCCACTAAGCACTGTCCTCGTCCTCGTCCGTAATAGTGACGTACTGGCGCTCCTTGGCCATCAGTCTCCCTTGTGCCATAACGTATCATTTATCAACGTCATCCCTACAATTGCAGGAGGCTTTCCCCCAGATGTCATGCTCAGCTGCCCTGTTAATTGTGCATCTCTGCGGAAGGAGACGCTCGCCCAAGTACCCACCCTGGCTGCTTTCACCACCCTGGGGCCCCCTGACCATCGGCTGTGCTGCAGGACTTTTGTGTGTCGCAGCACAGCTGTCCGGTCCTATGCCAACCTCAATGCCGGCCCTAGTCCAAGCCTTGGCAGGCTTGGCCAAACGCTGGCCAAACATCTTCAATGACCTCGTTGCTCAGTTCTGTCAAGTCCTGGACCGTGAGTGTATTGCACCTAAGGGGCGTTAAAAGAACCAGACATGCAAACTGCGGCGGGGCTAGACTTGGGCTAATTTGTAAGGGGTGATTAGTACTCAAGTAATCTTCACAAAGCCTTCGGGCTCTTACGTGCGTAGTTTTTGTGATAGCAGCCTTGATTGAAATGATGACAATCTCCCCCGCTAACATACACAAGGGGCCAGAAGTTATTACAGACGAATCTCATTTGTTCGAACACGCTTAATTCGAACTTCCGGGTAATTTGAACTCACGATGGGGTCCCGTCAAAGCTATGTGTAGTCTAGTGGGCAAAAACGCCCGGTAATTCGAATGTCCAAGCACTTCCGAGGGTAATTCGAACATACCGCGCTCCAAAAATGCTTGCAGTACCCTGCCCATTCCCGCGGTAGCACCTGCGACAACTCAACGCTGCCCGCGAAGGAAATGAAAAGGTGGTGGTGGTAGTGGTTAGCAGAGGAAAAAGGCACCTAATTTCTAAAGCCCGGTCAGCAGAACGGCACAGTGCCTGGGAATGAAAAGGAAAAAAAAGGCTGCGGTGGAGTGTTTGCTCTCTCTCAAATGCCGATCTGCGATGCGCCCGGGTCACGTTTCTCCCTTTTTCGTCCCTGCCACGTGAAGACCGTTCTCCTTCCAACGCTGCGCGCGAAGAGAGACAGGAAAAAAAAAAGAAAGCTGTCGCTGGGCTTAATGAATGTGAAGCGTGGTTGAAGGAAAGGAAAAGGCACTATCTTCTGCAGCCCTTGCCCCTTGCGGGAGCACAGCTCTGCGCTTTGAGGGTGGGATCTCTCACGTGCCGGTGCCATGCTTCCCACTTTCCCGTCCATGCCACGTAACCCATAGAGTTTCCTAATATACACTAGGGGGAACTCTGGCGCTAGTGTCTATGGGAGCTGCAACACACGGCGTTTCAACGAGCATAGGAATGATGGGTAGTACACACATTTGTATAATATTCATACTTCTGGCCAGCTTTTGGCTCCGTGTGTGTTCCTGTGGCTTGGAGCTATTTTCTCACAAAACAAATATTAGCAAATGTTCAGCGGTTGCACGTCACCATCTTATTTTTTTCGATTAACATTTATAAATCGGGTCACGTTGTTCAAAAGGGTTGAATCTTTCTTTCAAAACAAAACCGAAACACAGCAATAAACGAAGCCACAAGTACGATTCGCCGCCGGCAAGTACGACGACTAGGCAAATGCGTGCACTATCCATCATTCCCATGGTCGCTGAACGATCGCAGCGCCAGAGTCCCCTCTAGTTAACTTTTGTAAACTCTATGACGTAACCCTTCTTCTTTCAACGACACGTGTGATGAGAGCAAAAAAAAAAAAAAAAAAGGTGCCGTGGAGTGTTGGTTTTCTTTCAAATGCCGATCTACTTCTCCCCGCGTGGAGACGCGCCTCCTTTTTCGTCTTGTGCTGGCCATGCTGCGGCTCCGCTATGCAGTCGTCGTTGTCGTCGTCTTTAGAAAGGCACTGCCCCATGCTCCCGACGGGGCTGCAGAAATCAGGGGCCTTTTCCTTCTTCTAACCACTACCACCACCGTCATTAGAAAATGTCGGCGCTGGACATTTTCGCGCGCAACTTCTCTTGCCAGGAGATTGCTAAAGCCGAAGTAGAAATGCTTTGCAAGCTGCGTACAAAATTGATTGACTTGCTGCAAGGCAAGCATGTGCAGACACGCATCATTGATTACTTCAATTAATAACAGATGTTCTGTGATTTGTGAATAAATGAAAGTCTTCTGAATCTTCCCCCTCGTGTGTTAGCTCAATGCACATGTGCCACTGCATGGAGAGCTCTCCGTTTATTTAGCTTTCATTAATTCCAACTTCTTTTAATTCGAACAAATTTTCGGGCCCCTTCAAGTTCGAATTATCGAGATTCGACTGTACTGGCACGGATTTACTTAAAGGGATACTAAAGTCATATAACAATTTACGTCAGAGTGAAAGCTCTATGTACGACTACATCTAAAACAACATTACTGTCAACTGCCGATTTTTCGGACACCCGAATTTTCGGACATGCCCGATAATTCAGACATCTTTGCAGCACCGCCACGAGCCCCATAGAATCAATGTATAAGGAAGTCAGAAATTTCGGACGCTCGAACCCCCCGGAGTCCAATTTTCCGGACTTTTTGACGCGACGGAAGGTCGAAAACGGCTACAGACCTCCAGTGGAAACCACCACAACTGCACCACACGCAATTACGATCTCATAAATGAGCGCGCCGGTCTAGTGTGGTGGCATCTATTGCTTGGACTCGTTGATTGTTAGCGGAGAAACACACACGGCCTCCGAGATTCCTAACACTGGCCGTGTTTATCGTGCAAGGGTGCTTCGCTGACAATCGAAACTATGCACCCAGAAATTTTTTGGCGCCAATAAACTTCCTTTTGCTTTAGCGCTTGTGCTCGTGCGTGCCATTTTGGCTTCCCACGCAGCGCTTTCGTGAAGCGTTTCACCACTTCGAACTAGAACTAACCGTCACACCGATTTGGTCTGGCCACGCTGGCTATCTTGAATGTTTACCAGCGCCACCTCCAGAGTACCCGAGGCACCGTCGCCTGCCGTCGCGCCGTTTTGGTTACACAGCCCACATGATGTTTGGCTAGCCTAATGCGTGATTGTGTGATCGTGTGGAGTGTGCTCTGCAAGGCTAAGCCTAGGTGCTTCAACGCTCGTCAGCAAACTCCTCTGTTCACATCGTGAGGATTTCGCTTGCCTGCGATGGCCCCCACTCCGCCTTCGTCGTCCTCGCCGATGGCATCGAAGCGCGGAAAACAGTACTGTCGGTTAACGATGGAGAAAAAAGCCGCCACTGCAGCTCTAACACCGGCTGCCCTGACGGCACCCGCTGTCGGCTGCATGCATTTTTTTTTAACGGCTCTTTTCAGAGCCACCCCTCTGATGCTTTGGCAGAGTTCCGGAAGTCTGGTACTTTGACCTTGACCCTCTTGATCCGAGAAATATCAATGAAATGGTGCGTTTTTCGCTTGCATTAAGAAATATTAGCAAAATGGTGCGTTTTTTTTCGCTTGCATTGAAAATTATTAGTAAAATAATGCATTTTCTTGCTTGTATTCATTTTTTCAGACTGCCCAAATTTTCAGACGGTTTTTGGCTCCCTAGATGGTCCGAAAAATTGGCAGTTGACTGTATTATGAACAACAGTGCCTTACTTACTGAGAAATTAAGGTAAATGCATAAGAACACAAGTACCGCAGCAGGACATTTTCAAAATGATTCCGGTGACATCAGACGGACCGCCTACAATTAATCACTAATAATTGATCTAGCTGCTCTAAAGAACTTTTGTCACTAGTCCCGTTAATTAGGGAGGCGATCGCCGGGCTAATTCCAAGGGCCGAAGTATCGGCCCCCCGAACCGCAACACGAAAGCGTAGACAATTTAGATGTGGTCCTTTTTGGCGCGCCAGCGGATGCCGGCTGTGGCCCAAAGAACAAGTCGGAGCCGAGTGTTGATAAACAAAACAAAATTATATTCTCAATAAAGGCAGATCGAAAACATTACACAAAAATGCACACTCCACAATAGTTGCATACAATATGTCACCAATCAAACAACGTACTACACAGTACAATCAGCCACACTCGAAACAATGGACACAGACAACAATACGCTCTACAATGCAGTCGCATGCATTGAACAACCAAGACACTTAAAGAGTTAGAAAACTTATTCAGTCCAAAGTTCTTGGAACAAAAGTCTGAATGATACTCTTCCGAGAATCACTCACTCAAAGTCCAGCGTTATTGTTGTTCGGCTGCCCCCGAGGTTTCTCTTCCTGGAAACCTCTTTCGTTTCGCTGCCACCGAAGTTTCTCTTCCAGGAAACCTCACGTCTTCACTTGGCCGCTCTCCAAGCTTCAAACTTCTTCGCCGGAAACACGTCGGCTTCACACTCGCAGCTGTTGCCACGCGTCTTCGCTCGATAGCGGTAGACACACGCTCTTGCCTGTAGCTCGAGCCTTCACCCCTCAGGTGGAAATCCTCTTGTTCTGCTTTGTCACTACGGACAAAACCTTCGCCGACTTCACGGCGGAATACCCTACGCGCTCTGGCACTAACTTCCGTCTTCTCCTCATCTCTCATCTCGGCTGCTCAATTAAATACCTTCCGCGCGAGATTCCAGAAAGTTCTCATCATTTCGGCGGCGCGATGCGCATAGAAGGCTGGGGGAAAGGGCAAGACGATACGGGGGCCGTCCGCGACGGATGACTCAACCCGGCATCACCACGCCCCTTTCCATCGAAAAATTTCGAGGGCTTGCTCAGCCGCCGATGTGGGGTGAGAAAGTTCGTCGGCGAACCTACGCTTCCGAGGGGAGAGGGACGCGTGCCCGGGGAGTCTTTGGATGCTTGTTTTTTTTTTTTAATCGTTGACCTCGCGGCGTCACTCCGGCGTTTCGTCGCGAGAATTTGGCGGCGCGCCCTTTTTTGAGCGCTCGTTTTGTGACACTGCCCCCCACTTTAAGAATATTATCTCATAATATTCAAAACCACACAAACGAGCGCGAACAGTCCCCACACTCTCAAAGACTGTAACATAGTCTGTCGCTCATGACACTTCACATTCACAATAGACCACTCAGTACAGTTGTACATTACAATTCAATCTCACAACACATAGAATATATACACAGGTACATGAATACAATACTCCATCACATACTTCAAGCAATACAAATGTACAAAGGTCTGTCTTTACAACAATTGTACCATATTATACATCCCATTACCGTTACAAAAATTTTGATTCACTTGACATACAGTTGTGACACAGGACAACAACCACATTAACATATAGCACTGTCAAACACTTCCCGAATCGACCTAGACACCTATCCGGTGCATTTCGAGCGGCGCTTGCGCCCTTTCTTGCGGTGCTCTCTCGATCTCTTATTGTTTTTGCTCGTTTTGTTCCGGCGAGCCCCTTCCAACGACGGTATCTGAGGCGGCGTCTCAGCCATCATTGTCACTTCCGACACTGTTAACGGGTCATAACGTTCAACCGACCCTGTCGCCCGCTTGTTCATGTCACGACATTGGGCCTGGCCGGCCGACTCCGTCACCTTTTCATTGTCGGTCGGTTGAGGTCGAGCCGACGTAAGTACAGCTGCCCAGCACGTAAACTCCTTCAATACGATCACGTTCTCATTCACTGTCTCTTGCACCGCGGCTTCACCTTGGGTTCGAGTGAGATCCGTCACGGGATGCTCCTCCACTGTATCTCGCGGTCGCTGGGTTGGCGAGGACTCTATCTTAGGGTCTCCTCCAAAACCTTCTGGATCATTCGGCCCTCGCGCCCCGACGATGTGTCCGATGACGAGGTCGTACAGGGGGGTCGTCATGCATAGAGCAGTAACCTTCCCGCTGAAGTACGGGGTTTCGACCTCAATCTCTGCTTCGGGAAGCATCTGAACCGTACTGTCAATTAGGCAAACTGGTTTCGTTTCACCTGTTAACTCACTTTCTCGTACCAAATTTCTTCGCACGATAACAGTGGAGCTACCGGTATCTCTTAACACCGTAACCTTTTTGCCCGCAACTTTTCCAGGCAGCGTTGGCATTCCCTTCGTAACACCGGTTGGCTGTTTTGTCATTACAGCACGCACAATAGGAATTTTCTCCCCATTTTTCAACTCTACGAATCCGTCGGTGATGGCATTATCATCGGATTTCGGTGCTGCTAGCACACAGGATACCTGGTGAGTTTGACTCGCTCCGTTTCGACATGCGTATGCTTCGTGCCCAGTCTGACCACACTTGAAATATTTTAATACCGTAGGGCTCGTAAAGATCGTTCGGCAGTTGTTCGCGCGATGACCCACTCGGTTACACAGAAAACATCGCGGAACACTCTCTGGTGCACGCTTCTTTTGTTCGGGTGCCGAATTTTTCGAATCTTCGGGACACTCCTCCTTGACCTTGGCCAAATTTGTGCCACCTTGCGCTTCCAAGAATTGATCAGCTAATTCAAGCATGTCTTCCAGTGACTCAGCCTTCCTCTCTTTCAAGTACAGCGACAGGCTTGGGTGGCAACTAGTAAGAAATTGTTCTCTAATTAGGAGCTCTCTAAGCTCATCGTACTCCTGCGCTGTCCCTGAAAGTTCAATCCATCTGTCGAAATAATGGCTAAGTCGGGCGGCGTACTGCGTAGCCGTCTCACCATCAGCTGGCTTTCCTGTCCGAAATCTGTCCCGGAATTCTTCCACAGTAAATCTAAATCGCTTCAGCAAAGCAGCTTTCACCTTTGCATAGTTGGCTGCATCGGTCGGCGTCAGCCTGCTGTACACACTGAGCGCTTCACCACTCAAGCAAGTACTCAAAGCAGTTGCCCATTGATGTTCCGGCCAATTCTGGCTCCTTGCAATCGTCTCAAATCTAAAGGTACGCGTCAAGGTCGTCCTTCCTTTCATCAAATGCTACGAGCAGCTTGCTTGGGTTCAAGCGGAAGCCGTGTTCCTCCCGTTCGCTGCTTTCAACTCTAGCTTGGACCGGAGTTTCACTTCGCTGCTGCAAATGGAGCCGCTTGAGTTCCATCTCGTGCTTCTGCTGCCGTTCCCTTTCAGCTATCTCCGCTTCTCTTTCTTCTTACAGCTGTCGCTCCTTTGCTTCTCTTTCTATTCTCGCCCTTTCAGCTGCCAACTTTTCTTTCTCCAGCTCCAACCTCAATTGCAGCTCTCTTTCTTCTCTCGCTCTCTCAGCTGCCAACCTCTCTCGCTCTAACTCAGCTGCTTTTTCTTCCTTGGCCCTCTCAGCTTCCAACCTCTCTCTCTCCCTTCTTTTTCCGCTTTGGCTCTTTCGACCGCCACCCTTTCTTTTTTCAGCTCAGCTGCCTTTTCTTCTTTGTCCCTCTCTTTTTCTTCTTTTTCCTTCTGGGTGACCCACTTCCGTAGTTCAGAGCCAGAAAGACCCATCTTCTCACCAAGAGCGACTAACTTTTCGAGATCCATTGTGTCTCGCAAATAAAACCTTCCAGCGTGCAAAAAATATGTGCCCAAATCAGTATATCGGAACACTCTCCTGCACTCGTTAACGAGAACACTGAGCAACACACAAAATCATTCCGATAGCACTATCAACAACTCGAGGCTCTTTCTCACTACTTTGGGCACACTGTGCACCAAAAGGTCCTTGTCGCGGACGCCAGATTAATTGTCACAGGGTCCCGTTAATTCGGGAGGCGATGGCCGGGCTAATTCCAAGGGCCGAAGTATCGGCCCCCCGAACCGCACCACGAAAGCGTGGACAATTTAGAAGTGGTCCTTTTTGGCGGACGCCGGCTGTGGCCCAAAGAACAAGTCGGAGCCGAGAGTTGATAAACAAAACAAAATTATATTCTCAATAATGGCAGATCGAAAACAATACACAAGAATGCACACTCCACAATAGTTGCATACAATATGTCACCAATCAAACAACGTACTACACAGTACAATCAGCCACACTCGAAACAACGGACACAGACAACAATACGCTCTATAATGCAGTCGCATGCATTGAACAACCAAGACACTTAAAGACTAAAGAGTTAGAAAACTTATTCAGTCCAAAGTTCTTGGAACAAAAGTCTGAATGATACTTTTCCGAGAATCACTCCTTCAAAGACCAGCGTTGTTGTCGTTCGGCTGCCCCCGAGGTTTCTCTTCCAGGAAACCTCTGTCGTTCCGCTGCCCCCGAAGTTCCTCTTCCAGGAAACCTGACGTCTTCACTTGGCCGCTCTCCAAGCTTCAAACTTCTTCGCCAGAAACACGGCGGCTTCACACTCGCAGCTGTTGCCACGCGTCTTCGCTCAATAGCGGTAAACACACGCTCTTGCCTGTAGCTCGAGCCTTCACCCCTCAGGTGGAAATCCTCTTGTTCTCCTGCTTTGTCACCACGGACAAAACCTTCGCCGACTACACAGCGGAATACCCTACGCGCTCTGGCGCTAACTTCCATTTTCTCCTCATCTCTCATCTCGGCTGCTCGATTAAATACTTTCCGCGCGAGATTCCAGAAAGTTCTTGTCATTTCGTCGGCGCGATGCGCAGCGAAGGCTGGGGGAAAGGGCGAGACGATACGGGGGCCGTCCGCGACGGATGACTCAACCCGGCATCACCAGGCCCCTTTCCATAGAGAAATTTCGAGGGCTTGCTCGGCCGCCGATGTGGGGTGAGGGGGTTCGTCGGCGAACCTACGCTTCCGAGGGGAGAGAGACGCGTGCCCGGGGAGTCTTTGGATGCCTGTTTTCTTTTTTTTTTTTATTCGTTGACCTCGCGGCGTCACTCCGGCGTTTTGTCGCGAGAATTTGGCGGCGCGCCCTTTTTTGAGCGCTCGTTTTGAGACAACCTTCCATGCACCCAGAGACGAAAAAAAATGCTGTGTGTTCGTTTCTGTTTGATTCATTAAAGAAAGAACCGCCGGACGTTATGATGCTTGGGGAATGGCGTGAGTGGTTCAAAAATTCAATTTTCACGTGGTTACATGGGACAGGTAGTGCCATCTAGCGGGGCGCTGTTGAGTCAAGAGTGTCTGCAATCTTTAAGCCAATGGCGAGAAATTGATCAATGGCCCTTGTTGCTGCTGTGGCTCCCGCTGCTTTCGGTCTGCTTCTACTAGCGCAGTAAAGCCAGGCAACGTTCTGCACGCCAATAGTGACGTGAGTCTGTCAGGTCGGTTCGCTTCTTGAGGCGTCCAGCCGGTCCGCTTTTTGAGGCGGGTGATTTGAAGTGCACTTACCCAATGCGGACCACTAAAACGTGATTTTATTTCGAAATAGGTCCTTCTTTGGCACAAAGGTAACACTAAGAGGATTCTGGACAGCCATTTCAACAATCAACGTCGACTTAATAATTGACTTTAGTATCCCTTTAAGCTGAGTTTTTCGTCATCTCACCTCCGTGGAGAAAGATTCTGCGTAGAATCTGAAATGGTAAAAAACTTTGGCTGAACATTGTGGATAGCATGTTTGCCTTCCTATCATGTCAGTAGTAATTTCTCATGTTGCATCTGAAAGTGTGTAAAACTCAGGCTGGTACAGTTGTTGGAACATTCTCTTTTAAAGGGACTGTCTACTCCTCAGAAAAAATTATCCGAATGTGGTGAAAATGAAAAAAATCGTTGATCACATCGGCGGCAACGAGTATACTTTTGTCCTATAAAAAAGGAATTATAATGTAACGGGGTTTATTTGCAGAGCAGAACGCAGAAAGTGAAGCAGTCAGCAGCGTCCGGCCAAGCGCAGCAAGCATGAGCTTATGTTGATGGCGATGCCCCTGAGGCACCGAGAAATGCCGCTGAAGCTCCTCTTCTTCACTACAATCGCCCTCCGCACAAAAAGACGCCATCCTGGCGGATTAGGGAGAAGAAACGACTAATGGGTCATAATATGGCTTGAGACGAGAGACGTGGACAGTGTCGCGGCCGCGGTAGCATAGGTCTATGGATGGGATGATGGGCTCCACGATATAGTACACGAGTGACGTTTGCTCTACAACGCGGTATGGCCCGATGTATTTGGAAAGAAGTTTTGCAAAGCGGCCAGGCGCGGTAGCAGGTGCCCGAAGCCATACCAATGAACCAGGTGAAAAGTTTGGAGCAGAACGGTCCCCAGTCTGGCGGGATTGCTGCTGCCACTGGTCCTCGGTAGAAAAAGAGCGGGCAAGCTGGCGGCATTCTTCAGCATGTCGGGCAGCTTCGGACAGAGTTGTACTTTCGGACTCATAAGGTTTATATGGAAGAATAGTGTCTACTGTATTTGAAGGTTCTCGTCCGTACAGAAGAAAGTATGGTGAAAACCCAGTAGTAGCTTGTACGGCAGTATTATACGCGTAGGTAACGAACGGAAGAACTTGGTCCCAATTTGAATGATCAGAGGCGACGTACATCGACAGCATACTGCCAAGAGTACGGTTGAAGCGCTTCGTCACGCCATTCGTTTGAGGGTGGTACGCTGTACTTGTGCGGTGCACGATTCCGCATTCGTTGAGTAATACCTTCAAGGCGTCAGAAAGGAAAGCACGGCCTCTGTCACTTAAGGGGGGAGGCTACCTTCGAAGGGCAACTTTTTTGCTTGTTGAGATATCTTAATGAAATTTTCAGGGTACACTAATAGCAAAGCCATTTGAATAACCACAAAGTTTCATGCAGTTATGTTCACTGGTTCCCAAGTTACAGCCATTTATCAGGGTAGTCCACATGGGTCCCTTAGTCAGGGTCTGGAGAGCTTGAAAAATGTGCTAGCACTGTGAAATTCACTATGATGATTCCTGGATAGGTGCTTTGGGGCAAGACAGAGCCCTTTTTTTAAATTTCCTTGCCAAAAAATGTTAGCAGAGCACTGAATTTAGTGTTCACAATTTGGCTCTCATCAATGAAGTTTTAGTTAATTATTACAAATTACAGACACAATAACTTGAAAAAGCGGGCTTGTCTTGCCCTGGGCAATTTATTAAGGTGCATAATAAAAAAAACCTGATAGAAATCAGACCAGCAGTTCCAGAGAGATCACTTGACTAAGCAGCCTCACTGGCCAAAAATGTCATTCTGAGAAAATTGACTTCGAAAGTTTCAAACATTTATTATGGTCTAAAATGACCCTGCAGAGTAGCTAGATGTGTCCTTAGGCTCTCTTTTTCTTTGCCGCTTTTCCTGCTTCTCATTCGTCCGTTTCTGAGCCTTTCTCAGACGCAGAGAGTCTTTCTCCGCAGCTCGTTGAATGGTTAGGTGGCCAGGTGTGAGTCCCACTGATGACGACAACTCTTGGGTGGCCCTGTAGCAGCCGGCATTATACCGCAAAACTGCGTCATGCAGTGCTGTCTCGACAGCAATCAATGATGCATGTTGCTCCTTGGGCATCAAGGACCATAGGACAGAATGGAATGACTCCGATGCATTTTGCGTCTTTGCTCCCAGGCAGCGTTGCAGTAGAGAAGCCTGCGAAAGGCGCTGGTAGACTGGCAGCAGCGCTTCTGCAACGTAGCCCGGAAGATTGTATTTGTGCTTTGGAGGTGACACGCCATTCCCCTTGCAGGCATTATGACGCCACCACGAGTCTGCACCTTCCGGGCACAAGTCATGGTGAGGATCCTCGTCAGTTGAGGTGACGTGATAATATGACGCCATCACTGCACGCTGCATTGCAGCCACATTGTTTGAATTGTTCCGCAGTGCCCAGCCATAATAGTCAGTCTGTGAGTTTATCAATAAGGGCTTTTGTCAATCTGCCCTTCCCTCCCAGAGCCTGTTCGCTTTTCTGCACAAGATTACTTAGGGCTGTGCCCATCCTCTTCCGGACATGGTTCAAGCATTCTTCTTTCACAATAGGGACTAGCCCATAAACATTGTCTTGTTGAAGGGCAGAGAATGTGGCGCTGTCCCCATCAGATACAATGGTTGCATACCGGAGGTTATGGAGGTTATGCTTGGACAGTGAACGTGAGAACAGAGTTACAGCTGCTTCAACCTCCATCCTCCCAGACTTGGCATCAGTGTTTTTTTGGCACACATGGTGCTTCAACCAGCTTGCATAGCCCTCGTCTTCAGGCTTCGGTCCTACCTGGCAGCCGAGACACTGATTCGACAAAACTACAGCATCCAAGATGAGGCCTGTGTGATACTCGATGATTGCACCAACTCCAATGTGAGATGTATGTCCGCGCTTATGCCACGTGCCATCATAGTTCACAGTAATGTCCTTGCAGAAAGATGGGTCCATCTCCTTGTACACCTTTTTCACAGCAGAAGCCGATTCTTCATAGAATTTATCCAGGGTCTGTTGCTGTGGTTCTCTGAATTGCTTCAGGTGCCTCTGTAAAGTTCTGTGGTGCAGGCCACGGTGGGAAACATTCATAGTTGCCCAAAAGTCGTTGAGGGCTGTCTGTCCCTTCCCTATTTGTTTCATGGCCGTAATGGCTCTTATATTCACGTCGAAGGCCATTGACTCATTCTGACGAGCAGAGCTCCACGAACTTGAAACTATTCCACAATGTGGACATACCAGCTCAAGCTTCGTGGCAAGTCCAAGCTGGGTGCCTCCTTGAACTTTCATCCCGGTCGCGAGGCAGCGCGGGCACGGGGTCTTGGACAGCATGTCGCTAAGGGCATCCCCTTGCACGAGGAAATATCTCTCGCCTTCGGTCGTAGCGGTGGCAGCTTCGGGTTCAGGCATAATCGCTTGAAACTTCCTCTCGGTCGCTGGCATAGCGCCAAGCTTTCGTTGCACAGCAGCACGTTCTCTCTCCGCCGTCGCCAACTCCTCGCACGTCCGAAAACGTGTTTGGATGTGCACAGTCAACGACGTGGTCTCACTGTTCGGGGCCGGAATCAATGCGGTTGGCGAGCGCGACACACCAGGCGCACTTGAGCACGAAACACCAGCCTCACTCGTCACGACGGATCCTTGTGCCGATGGTGTAGAAGTCTCGTCGCTAGAAGCGTCGACGCAATCGTCTTGAAAAGATGAAGCGGAAGCGTCGACGCAATCGTCTTGAAAAGATGAAGCGGAAGCGTCGGTGCAACTGTCGCCGCGCGTGGGCGTGCAGGTGAGCTTCGCCATGCGTACGAGCTTCAGCTGACGCTTTCTTGAACCGAACGCGTGCCGAGTCTTGAACTTCGAAATGCCCATCGTGACCGTCAGCGCAACAATCCGCGTCCCGTGAACACGGCAGAAGATCGTCTCGTGAGGACGGTAGTGATCGTCTCGTAAAGACGGTAGAAGATCGTCTCGTGAAGACGGTAGAAGATCGTCTCGTGGAGACGGTGTAAGATAGAGGAGCACGTGTGACGACCGATCGGAATGATGGCAAACGGGGCACACAAAGAACGCCGGCATTGCAAGCGCCGGTGCAGACGACGAGCCGGCGCATGCCGTAGAAGCAGCTATGTCATCGCGCGCAGCAGCCAATAGGAGCCGTGCGTTCCCCCATTCCCTCGAGAGGCGCGCGCTTGATCCAATCGCGGCTTCGCATCCAGGCAGCGGGACATTCGAAAGCTTCCGCGAGCCCCCCAATCGTGAGGGACTCCCGCCTCGGAGCGCCACCGGCACTGCCGCGGGTGGCGAAAAAAAAAGCGCAAGAATTCACGAGCAAAACAACATCAAGATGGCGGCGATCGGCCGAGCGGTTGGGAAATGGCGAGCGCGCGAAGTTGGGGTATTTTTGGCGCTCGCTCGCCGCTTGCCGGCTGCCGCGGCATGCTATAAAATTTATTTGACGTACTTTCGCGATGAATTAGACATTGATATTTACAGTAGAGGCAGTTTATGAGTCATACTGCCCGAGTATGTGGTTTTCAAAAAATCAACTTTTTCGCGATTTTTCGGTTTTCAAAGGGCGCGTCCCCTCTTAAGAGCTCGCAAGGGGCACCATGACGCAGAATGAAACGTTGCAACAGAAACGTTCCAACGTCACGGGCTGTGGCAGTCGGCAGCGCGGCTGTTTCGACATAGCGTGTCAGATGGTCTATCGCAACAATAATCCAGCGATTACCAGCTAGAGTTGATGGTAGTGGTCCGTAAATGTCAATGCCGACGCAATCGAAAGGTCGACTAGGACAAGGAAGAGGTTGTGACGGGTAGACTTGCCCGGGAGGTAACTTTTGTCGTTGGTACTGAGCACACGAGCGAATGAATTTTCGCACGTAGTTATACATGCCACGCCAATAAAATGTGAGTCGAAGCCTGGCGTATGTCTTGAAGAGGCCTGCGTGGGCGCACTGTGGGTCCGCGTGAAAAGCTTCGCAGATAGCAGCTCGAAGATGGCGGGGTATCACAAGGAGACACTTGCGACCGTCAGAAAGATAGTTGCGTCGATAAAGATCATCCCTTAGGCAAAAGTTGCTAGCCTGGCGGCGGAGAGCACGAGACGGCGAAGGAGTGAGAGGATCAGAAAGAATGCTTATGAGGCCACTGATCCAGGGATCCTTTCGTTGTTCCACCGTCATGTTGCGCAAGGCGGATGACGCAAGCGCAGGCTCAAGGGAAGAGAGGCGAACACCTTCATCCGATATGGGTGAGCGAGAAAGGGCGTCGGCATCCGTGTGCTTACGACCAGATCTGTAAATAACGTGGATGTCGTATTCCTGAAGTTTGAGCGCCCAGCGAGCAAGTCGACCGGAAGGGTCTTTAAGTGTGGATAGCCAACAAAGGGCGTGGTGGTCAGTGACGACGTCGAATGCGTGACCATACAGGTAGGGGCGAAATTTTCCAAGGGCCCAAATAATAGCTAAACACTCTTTCTCGGTCACAAAGTAGTTAGCCTCGGCTTTCGTCAAAGTTCGGATCGCGTAGGCGATGACATATTCATCAAACCCTGCCTTTCGTTGCGCGAGCACAGCGCCAAGTCCAACACCGCTGGCATCAGTATGAACCTCCGTGGGAGCGGCAGGATCGTAGTGGCGGAGGATGGGTGGTGAAGTCAGCAGGTGGCGTAATTTGGTGAGTGCATCGTTGCATGCTGGTGACCAGGTGGAAAGGTCCTTGTCGCCGCTAAGAAGGTTCGTAAGGGGCGCACATACGGAAGCGAAATTTCTAATAAAGCGTCGGAAGTATGACGACAAACCGACAAAACTTCTAAGTTCCTTCAAGTTCTTTGGCTTCGGAAACTCGGCGACTGCTCGAAGCTTGGCGGGGTCGGGAAATATGCCGTCCCCCGATACGACGTGGCCAAGAATGGTGAGCTGCCGGGCACCAAAACGACACTTCTTGAGATTGAGTTGAAGGCCGGCGTCGGTGAGACGTGTGAGGACGTGCTCGAGACGATTTAAATGGGTGTCGAAATCGGTGGAAAAGACAACTACGTCATCGAGGTAGCATAAACATGTGTTCCACATGAGGCCTTGTAAAATAGTGTCCATCATTCTTTCGAAAGTGGCTGGAGCGTTACAAAGGCCTAAAGGCATAACGTTAAACTCGTATAATCCATCAGGTGTGACAAATGCTGTTTTCAGTCGGTCAGATGCTTCCATAGGAACTTGCCAGTATCCAGACCGTAAATCCAGCGAAGAGAAGTATTCTGCTCCCTGCAAACAGTCAAGGACGTCGTCTATTCGCGGTAACAAGTAAACGTCCTTGCGGGTGATCTTGTTTAAACGTCGATAGTCCACACAGAACCGAATGGAGCCGTCCTTCTTAACAAGAACGACCGGTGACGCCCAGGGACTGTTAGAAGGCTGTACAATACCCCGCTGGAGCATGTCAGCAACCTGGTCGTCAATAACACGGCGCTCCGACGCTGAGACTCGGTAGGGGCGCTGCCGTAGAGGCGTATGGCTTCCTGTGTCAATCTTGTGAGATATGTTCGATGTGCGACTGAGGCCAGAAGCGTGGCTGTCAAAAGAAGTACGAAACTTTTGCAGCAGGTTCACTAACTGGCTTCGTTTTGAAGGAGACGTTGCGACATCGATGGAGCGGTGGAAAGCGTCTAGGAGTGACTGGTCAACAACAGAGTCAGAAATGAGTGCGCTGAGGTCCGTAGAAAGTAAACTAGATGGAGCGTCAAAAATGCGACGGGCGTCGATCGAATGCACGTGACCGAGACATTCACCATAGAATAAAGGTAAAGGCCCTTCTAGCGTATTGTACACGAGCGTCTTCGTGACGCCATGGTGGAGAGTAAGGAGAGCAATGGGCAGTGGAGAACATTTGCGTTGAATGAACAGGGCAGAGGGCGTAAATAAAACATCACCGTCGGAAATAGCGTCACACGACACAGTCACCAGCAGAGAAGAGCGCGGTGGTACGGTGGTGTCGTCGGAAACAAACAGTTTATAACACGGCAGGGAGGCTTAGACAGCGTCAACATCAGGAAGTGCAGATAGCTCAAGTTCAGCGCGACAGCAGTCAATGACGGCATTATTATTCACAAGGAAGTCCCAGCCGAGTATCATGTCATGGGAACACGAGGGCAGCACTACAAATTCGGCGATATACACAATCCCTTCGATGACGACTCGTGTGGTACTGGCTGCGAGAGGTGTTACACTTTGTGCGTTAGCCGTTCTAAGAGAGAGGCCGGATAATGGCATCAGAACTTTGCGGAGTTTGCGGCACAGGTTTATGGAAAGGACGGATAGAGCGGCTCCGGTGTCGACAAGCGCCATGACGACGGTACCATCGACTGACACTTCAGTGACGTTAGCTCGACAGGGGCGAGGACTTGTGCATGGCGACGGGGATGCAGTTCGTGCCTCGGGAACTGCGGCCGTCAGTTTTCCTGGTCGGTGGGTCCGGCATGGCGACGCATAGGGGAAAGCGAACGTCGACGTGGAGATGGGGAGCGGCGGGTCGGGCCGTGTGGACGATCAGAAGGAAAGGAAGAGGCAGGAGGGCTTGAAGGCGTAGAAGAAAACTGAGGGTCGAAAGAGGGCATTCGTCGAATGTTCTGAGCAGCCTGGCGACGACGACAATAACGTGCCACGTGGCCAACACCACCACAAGCAAAACATATGGGACGGTTGTCATAGGTCCGCCATTGTTTGGAGTAGACTCCGACTTGCGGTTGGGGGGCAGAAAACTGCTGCCGAGGTGGTATCGGCATAGGCGGCGGTGAATAGGTCGGCGGCGAAAAGGGTGGCGGCGAATACATAGGCGCTGGCTGGAACGCAGGCTGTCGAGGTCGAGCAACGGCCTCGGCGTACGTGAGAGGTGCGGCGACTGGGGGCGGTTCACGGGCGGGAGGAAGAACTTGTGCGACCTGGTCTTGAAAGAAGTCGAGGAGTGTAGACGTCAATCTGCGTGGTTGATCGGGTACGCAGGACATCAAAGAGAGCTGACGAACGACCTCAGCGCGGATAAACTCTTGGTTCTTGGAGAGAAGAGGGGCATGGTCTTCTCATATGCCAAGGGTAGAAAGGCTGGACGAAGAGTCGTCGAGCACCGAGGGACGTCGTGTGGAAAGACGTTGCCTGCGCAACTCGTCAAAACTCTGGCATAACTCGGTCAGTTCTAGGACAGTGCGAGGACTCTTAGAAAGGAACATTTGGAAAGCGTCGTCCTCAATGCCCTTCATGATGTGCTTGATCTTAAGCTCTTCGGACATCGACTCGTTGACTCGCTTGCAAAGGTTCAGAACGTCCTCAATATAGCTTGTGAAATTCTCACCAAGCTGCTAGGGCCGAGTATGTAAGCGTTGTTCAGCATGGCGTTTGCGTACCTCAGGCCGCCCGAAAACTTGTGTGAGGCTCGATTTGAAGACCGACCATGTAGGGAGTTCCGCTTTGTGGTTTATAAACCACAGCTTGGCCACATCCGACAGGTAGAAGGAGACGTAGGCCAACTTGGCGGCGTCATCCCATTTGTTGTGAGTACTCACTCGCTCGTACATTGAAATCCAGTTGTCAACGTCCTTGTCTTCTGTGCCTGAGGAAACAGGGGGATCTCGCAGACGCAGAGAACCGGTGCAGAGAACAGTAGGCGGTGCCGGTGGAGGAGTTGGAGCGGCGCTTGCGTCGGTAGGCATAATGGATGGTAAAATGCGATTCCGAAGCTCCAGGGGGATCGAAACCCAGCACCTCCACCACTTGTAACGGGGTTTATTTGCAGAGCAGAACGCAGAAAGCGAAGCAGTCAGCAGTGTCCGGCCAAGCGCAGCAAGCACGAGCTTATGCTGATGACGATGCCCCTGAGGTGCCGAGAAATGCCACTGAAGCTCCTCTCCTTCACTACAATAAATTCAATTTGATGTTGAAATTCGACAATGAATGACTGCTAGCGTCACCCGACAGGGTTGTCAATCTACTGGCAGGACAAGAAATCCTCGCAGGTAGGCTCATCTTGCTTAAAAACAAACACGTAAAGCTTGAAATTGTATTTTACGCGCTGGAGGCTGGCTTATGTTGCACCAGAAAGCAATTTTCCCTTTTCTTCTCGTGCTTTCGAAGAGGCGCTTGGTGGCACTGCTGCCAGCAGGTTCACTTGCCTATGGCGGAAAAATGCGAGGACGACGTCTCGCGACCCTCATACGAACAAACAAACAAAAAGAAAATAGTTTTTGACCAATGGCAGCACGAATGACTTCAGGGAATTTTTTCAACCACCCCCATGAATCCAACTTAGTTTAGTGAAGTTGCACAAGTCCTTGCGCTTAATGTGCCCGCGAGAATTCGCAACAGTTCACCGAGGTTCTGCATTGAAAATTTTGCCATCATGGCCATTTCATCACGGTGTCCATGCAGGCTCTCATATCACAGAACTCTTGAACCTTACTGAAAGACAGCTGGGACTTTCCGTTCTTTTGTGAAGCATGTCGTATGTTTTTTGTTTGCTTTTTTTGTGGCATAAATGGAACCACTATAGTTCTTTTCGCAACATCGGTGGGCCAGTGTTGCCGGAACAGACCAACTTTTCCGCTCGACTGGGTTGGTTTTGCAGGCTGACTAAACAAAGCTGGAGAAACTGTAGTAGTAATACTGTATTTGACAACTTGCATGATTTAGATGACCATTGGGTTATTTGTTTTACTGTAAATTAAAACTCGATGAAGCCTACAAAAACTGTACACAGCTGCACTTTTCGACTCTCACCGATGCTACAATCACCATCACCCTCCCAAGTCAGTGTTGTGGGCATTCATCACACCACTGGAAGAAGACCGAACACAGATAGAAAAATTCTGTTCTGGAAACTTCTACTCACTTTCCAGAGAAACAGCTGCAAGGTTGGACATTTCAGACGGGACGCTTTCTGTTGCATTACAAAACAGAAAACTGAGAAAAGCGATGAAGGACGGTAGACAAATTCTGTTAAATACGTACCTTCACAATGTATGAAAGTGCAGTGACTTTTGTAACATCACTAATGCAACAATATTAATGCCTTGCAATTGTATTTTTCCCTCCCCTCTTTTCTTACCTTCTCACCATATTTAGTGCCATTATCAGTACCCTGCCTAGAGCTGGTGTGTGGAGCACTGCGAATTCTCAGCAAGCATCACCTTTTAGCCACCCCAGCGAGGAACCTTGCTCTTCAGATGCTAATTGGGGTGAGTAGAGACCACGCGCACATCTTAGTACTTTTGCCTTGTAAACTTGTGCTACTACCACTATGACAAAACAGCTCCAGTGCAAGCGTTTGTTGTTTTATAGCGAAAGCTGGCATGTGATCAAAACAAGGGCCGATTCTGGTGCTGTAGTTGTTCGCTGCCACCGTTGTTCATAACCACTATGGCGTGATATACGAAAAAAGAAAAAAGAGACAGAGACCGAATGGAAATTGAACCAGGGCCCTATGTATGGCAGCCGAGTACTCTACCACTGAACTACACAGTTGCTTGAAACTTCGTTGCGAACTGACTCTCTGCAGCCTTCATGTCAGTTAAGGAGTCACAGAAACATGTGTAAGAAAGCGTTTTAGAACTGTAAAATAACAACTGGGCATCACATAATGCGAGTCACGTAACGTGTCAGGCATTGAATGCTCGGACTTATTTCAAAAGCCTCGGGCAAAATTATTCCTCCTTAGCCACAGCTTCAAGAAAATTCACATAAATTGACATAATGCCTCACGTGAGTACCACGCTTTTTCGAAGAATGAAGAGTATGGCACAGCGAACACTTCCCCACTACACAAAAATCGTGATAATTTTTGGTGTAGTGGGTGCCTAAGGGTGTTTAAGCTGGAAGAGCGGCCTTTATTAAACACCCCAAGAGTGTTTAATAAAGGCCGCTCTTCCAGCTTTTGCTGTGACTGTGCTGCACTTTTCGCACAAGCCTGGCAGTTTTTGAAATGCGCAGTGTGCTCTCTTGTGTAGGCAGTTAAAGATCTCGTAATTAATGGTGGGTGTACTGCATGGCTCATGACCCTAAATGTCTCAAAATGCAAAGTAATGTTACAGCGCAGTTTCCAGTAAGCATGCCAAATTTCATTGCTCTACGACAAAAACTAAAGAATTTCACTTTCGATCCCCACCTCCGTCCTTAAGCTGGAAGAGCGGCCTTTATTAAACACCCCAAGAGTGTTTAATAAAGGCCGCTCTTCCAGCTTTTGCTGTGACTGTGCTGCACTTTTCGCACAAGCCTGGCAGTTTTTGAAATGCGCAGTGTGCTCTCTTGTGTAGGCAGTTAAAGATCTCGCAATTAATGGTGGGTGTACTGCATGGCTCATGACCCTAAATGTCTCAAAATGCAAAGTAATGTTGTTACCACAGATCTCGTAATTAATGGTTGGTGTACTGCATGGCTCATGACCCTAAATGTCTTAAAATGCAAAGTATTGTTGTTACCACATAAACCTAGCAGATCCAAATTTTCTCACAGCAATAATCAGTCCTTGCTATTGACTGCATCCCATTATAGGTACTTGGGCGTTATACTGACACCTAATCTGTCTTGGTCCAACCACATTAGAGCAGTCTCTGCTGATGCTTCCAAATCACTAGGTCTTTTTAGACGTGACTTGAAAGCTGCACCATCAAGCATTCGCAAATTATCTTACTTGTCAGTGGTAGAATATGCCTCAACTAGAATATGCCTGTTAGATTTGGATTTCCCATCAAAAATACTCAATTCATTGGAAAGAATCCATAATAGAGCAAGCGCTTCATTGCCAGTAACCATTCTAGTACAGTTGATCCTGCATATATAGAACTTGTGTATATCAAAATATTGGCTATATCGAACAGTTGAGAAACTTTCTTGAATTTCCCATGCAATAGTATGGGACTGGTGCATCCATATAAATTCATTGTCAATGTAATCCATAGTGTCATTTGTATTTAAATACCATTTGCAATGATGTTTAGTTGCATTGCTGATCAATCCTGTCAGTGGGGATGAGCGTCAGTTTTCTTTACTGTGTCATTCATTGCAGATTTTCACCTAGGTTATCCTTCTAGACCCGCAGTATTCCTTCTGTGCCACTCTTTCCATTCACTACCTTACAAACTGTGGGAGACATGCATCTGAGGGCATTTTTTTCCACTGTTTTAGAAACAAGGCTCAGAGCTGCGTCGTCATCAGTGGTTTCTGGTCACCCTGAGCGAGTTCTGCGAAGGCGTACAACAGCAGCAGCAGCATCACCCTCGCCAGTCAGCCATGCCACAGCCGTCAAGTGTAACCATCACCGTGCGACAGTAGGAAACAGTGCCTCGTGCGCAAGTCATGTACACTGCGAGCAGAAGTTTTGAAGTGACAGAGAGCCTTTATTGCAAACCATGGGACATTTTGAAAGACATACATTCCTTGAGACATGGTTCAATAAATAAAACGTGCACAATGATCTGGTCTCTCTGCAGTGGAAGGCTAGCACTGAAATTTTTTATGGGAGCTCGTTGTTGCGAGTTGAAGGCATAATGTGCGGGAGTTTACAAAAAGCAAGATGCGAGCCTCAGTACTCGATTTCCTTTCTTTGTTTTGTAAACTGCTTGCTAATATAAATAGGAAAAGATGGTTCGTGTTTTAGACCTATATTTACTTACATACTAATGTTAAATTCTACAACAGGATTTTTTCCTTCAATGCAGCAGCACTAATCAGCAAGTTGTATTTCATTATCGTGCATGTCAGTTGCCTTTTCAAGTGTCGATTACGTGTTCCGTTTCCCATCTACCTCTTGTGTAAAATTTTTGTCACAGCATGGTACTGTATTGCTGAAGAGTAGTGCTTCAATGGTAACGTGTTATAGGCGTCACAGTGATTGCAAGTGCAGCTTAGAGACCCAATAGTTGATATTTGCAAAGAACTCTTTAACAGTGTAATTGCAGTCTGCAACTTGTGCCGCAGCATCATTTTGCCTTCGGCTCCTTTTTCTGCCCATTCTCTTTACAGCACCAGTTTTCTCCGCTTACAAAAATACACACTTTATGGATTGTGCTTTTATTCACAACCCAAGGCACTCATTTCACATCACTTCCTGAAGCTCTCTCAGTAGGCACTCATGTCTTGAATCCTTTTCCAGCAATAAATGAGACTAAGAGTATATCTTGCTGGCCTGTGTGGCTCAACTGTGAATTTTTTTTCTTTCTCTGTGGCAAAAAGCAATTTACAGTTAAAAAAAATAAATAAAAGACATTTGCAAACAATTTCACAGATCTAAAATATTTTTGGCACACAGTGAAAGAGACGGGAAAAATACAAAGTTAAAAAGGTAAAAATGTTCAGGCAGCAATGACAGCTTTGGTGTATGAGCGAGTAGTATCTTAACATACAAATTTTACCAACTTCTTAATGTGCAACACTTGGATGCAGACCGGTGATGCATGAAAAGCGATGGTTTCGTGGCTGTCAGCAGCAGCTGGTTTGCGTTAATCTCAAGATTGTCAGACTTATAATATACAGCAGCTGAAGTATAGCAGTTTACTCATGGGATGTAGTTTTGCTCATATGTAGTTTAGTTTCAGATACAGAAAGTTTTTATTGCATATTTGTGGGCAGCTGCTGCTGAAAGCTGTGCCAAATTTTCACACCTCCACAAGTTGTTCAATGTACAAGCGGACATTTTTGTTCCATACAGCATCAACTACCTTAAAGTACAATGGACAAGTGATAAATACACGCACAAAACACAAAATGCTTTTGCAGTAAATGTCTTATCATCTACAGTTGTTTCACAGGGAAAAAGTGGCACTTTTGCCATTTTGTCATATGTTGCTGAATAACAGCTTTAAGAGCGTGAAAGAAGAATGTACCCCCTTTGGTTTTTAGCTGTAAATGTAATTACCCCTGGAAAAGTCGTTATGGTACATTCATCACCTTCATTAGGCACTGGCATTTGCTAATAAAAAACACCGAATTGGCCCAATGGCAATAGTAGAAAGTGAACTCGCGCAAAAATTACTAGGTTGAATTTTTTATTCCGAAGATTACTCACGAGCCAAAGGCGATTCTAATCCTGCTTTTGCACCATTTTAAAAGTGAAAACTACCTGAAATGTTCTGGGATTCCAAAAAGTTGAAACGGGCTGCCCTTTCGCTGTTTCCGAACAAGTCTTAAAAATACAAGAGATGATGCACATGAATAAGGAAGTGTGAAACACTAAAAAAGCACCCACATATGTACAAAATAATATCCCTTGTTGATCCACCGGCACCTCATTCCTCCCAGCCCACGTCAGGGCGGGGGCCACTGACTTGGCGTAGACATGGAATGTTACGGGCACCCTTTTCTTTTTGTCGGAGCAATGACTGCAGTGTGGATTGGTAGTTCGTCCCACACTGACCCTACTGGTAGCTCACCGGCGCCGATTCCTACGGGTATTGGCACACAGTGCATTCGATTCCAGCTCCACAACACAAGTCCAGCGAGTCCGTGGCCGCTAAATGCTGCACGTGTACCGCAAGGCATTTCCGAAGGCGTGGACACGAAGACGACGCATGGCATGCCTTGGAGACCTTTGTAGATTGAGGCTCGACGTGAGGCAATTGAGAAATTGTGCGACGCAACGGGGATCAACCAGGGATTTGTTCTATGTACAATTGATGGAAGTGGTGGTGCTACTGCCTGGTAAGGCACCCTAGGTGGAAAGCAGTCCTCATGAGTCCTGCTGGCTCTTTGGAGCAGCATCCTGAGGGGCCTTCTTGCACTCGCCGAGCCACTGGGCACGCCTCAGCTTGTGGGACTGTTGGGAGTGGAGGAAACAGAAAAAGGAGGCATACATTGAACATGTGGGCAATGCACGGCAATTTTTGCAGATAGCACTGTTAATAATACTGAGCTGAGAGGCTGTACCTGTCTTAGCTAGCATCATTTTCATCTAAGTGTACCATTGTGAGTGCTCTCAAGACTAAGCACAGAATCATACAATGTAAGAGACTGAAGGAGCGAAGTGCAAACAGAAATCTGTTGAACGAAACTGCTGCTTGAATGGAACAAGTGCCTCTGATACGATCGGTTTCGTAATTGTATTCGCCGCCTATATTTAACTCTCAGTTAGTGGAGCTCCTGCTAAATGGAACATATTTTCCCGGTGCCTTCAGGTTCTATTGAGTGTCTACTGATATGTAGGGTTTAGCATCACAAAACCACCATATGGTTATGAGAGACTCCGTAGTGAGAGGCTCCGAAAATTTGGACCACCTGGGGTTCTCTAACATGCACCCAAATCTGAGCATATTGGCCTACAGCAGTTCTCAGCCATGGATGTGTCGGGGACCCCTTGTGGACTGGTGGATGTGATGGGGGGGACCCTTTGCAGTAGAGAGGAGGGGGGGGGGGGGGGGGTACATAAGTAAATTAACACAACTGGAGCGTGAAACAGGTGCCTTTTTTGCTACCAAAAACATCAAATAAATGTGCTACATCCCTTCATTTTGGACAGTTCATCAAATTGTGGCACAGTCGCACTAAAACCGAGCTGGATATCTGCAGGCACATTCAGCCTGTTTCGGTATTTAGTTTGAGTCACGGCTAGACTTAACTCCAAAAAACTTTAAAAAAGCGGTTGAGAGTTTCGCGGATCATAAAAGCGGCTTCGCGGACCCCCATTTGAGAACCACTGGCCTACAGTATTTTCGCCTCCATCGAAAATGCAGTCGCCGCAGCCGAGATTCAATCCCCCGACCTGCGGGTCAGCAGCCAAGTACCTTATCCACTAAACCACTGCGGCGGGGCGTCTACTCTCATTTGAATTTGCAGCAGTGTGCACATGCATGAATCGCAAACAACTAAAGAAAGGCACAAATAAAGTTATCGACCTAAGCATGCTTGATAAGTGGTTTGCATTAATAATAATGAATGCAAACTATGGCAAGGAAGGTTTTCTTCATTCTTATCCAATCTTGCCACCAGGGGACAGGCAGGTGACACAGAGTTGCCTAAAGTTATCGTGGTGCCATTTGGCTACACGTTTGCCAAGAGCTACAATACTGAACGTGTTTTATTTTTCTACTCCACAGTGACAACATGCTGGTGTTAAGTTGCCAAATGTCTGAAGAACTATGTAGTTAAGGCTTACAACGCATAATTGTACGGTGCCTATTTATCTCTTTGGTTAGACTGTCTTCGCATTGATTGTAAATGTCTACGCAAGGACAAGTTTTAAGTTTAATTGCTTTATGTTGATACATAAGGCACGACCACCCTATCATTTAGGGGCGAAGCTCCTCTTGGTCTAACCTTGTCCTGCATCAGACGTAACTGGGTAGACGGACAGACACAGGTGCAGACAGATGGGCAGACAAACAGACAGAGAGACAGACAGACAAATGGATGGACAGACAGACACATGGGCAGACACACATACAGACGGATGCTTCGCCCCACTCATCATCATTCACTCTGTGGATATGCTGTCTTTTTTTTAATTTCTATTGAACACTAATGCAAAGTAAGTTCGCTCACGGCATCCAAGTCTCTGCTCCAGACTTCTTCACAGCTGCCATTGCAGTGCAGACAAGGGCGGCGTAAGGCATATCCGCCACACTCGGCACAGTCCAAAGACGCGTGATCCTGATACCAACTCACTCCACACCTGCAAAGAGCACAACATACATAGATGCTGCTGCTGATCTGTTTCACACTGCCTCAACCTCTAATTCATGTAAAATTGGTTTGTGAACTACGCATAGCACATAGTATAAATTACAGAACTAGCGAACTGCATTCATGCTACTAAAGTAGAACAACCACTAAAGCTATGTGACGTGATTGGCTGGTATAGAGTATTTTTTCATTCAGAAACCATGCTTTAACACTCCACAGGCTACCAAAAGTTTCACTTATTTTATCAAAGAATCTGGGGGGTCAAACTCTGTCCTTCTTGCAGACATGACTGTTTAGTTTTGAACTGAATGAAAAATTTGTAGGAAGTCTGCAAGCCTATTATTCAATGTGAGTACTACCAGTATTTGCTACAAGACACAACATCGATACTGCTAGAATCTACTGCAATATAGCCAAGTGGTTATTTACTTACTGTCTTAAAAAAGCTTTTTCCTTGCTTAAATGGTAACTGCAGCATCTATGTGAACACATCTATTTTGTTTGTGTTCACTGCACATTGCAATTGTAATGCATAATTATACGACAGTTTCCAGTGTAAGAAACCTGCGTATTCCTTTGAGAACTCACGTAAAGCAGGAGTTGTAGTGATTCTTGAGGCCCTCCAAGGTGACTGCATCGGTGCCCTGTCCTAGATGGTGTTGCTGTGCTAAATCCTCAATGCTGTCCCAACAGCTCTCCTGTTCCGAGCATCGTGCCAGCGACGAGTTTTGCGAAAGCGTCACCAGCACAGGGTCTGATTTGGAATGCCGGATGCACAGGTCTGCACACAATCAAAAAATTGACAGGTGGGATATGAGAGGCGACCTTTTAGGCTCCAGGCACTGTCAAAACAAAACCAGGCTTACAGCAGATTGCTCGCTTCATTGCGAGTAATGCAAGACTGGCACACAATCGAACAGGTTTCAGTGAAATGCGGCATTAACTGCAAACTATTACAGCATTTGACGAACACTATGCACAAGCAAGAGTTTCGGTTATGTCAAATTGTGATTCTAGATTTGCAGTTCCCATCTGTCTCCCGTCAGCCTTACTGCATAAAAATGTCACCTTGCAAGGACGGCCTGATATGTCATAAAGACGCAGTTTTTACCAGTCATTTCGAGCCCTTCAGTTGTGTCTATCACCAATGACTCCAGTTTCAACTTTCCTTCACATAAAAGAATACGATTGTAATCATGTTATTCATCACATTGTACTGTGTCCTGGCACTTGTTTATAATGGAACTGTGTGCCGGATTGTTAGCGGATCTACAGGCTGTTAGGAACATACAGGAAATGTGTGGTTACTGAATCCGGCTAGAGCCAGTATATACACTGCAGTCAACAGTAAAAGCACATCTGGCAAACACCTGCCTACCTTGCATTGTTTCTATGAACCTCTTGTAGCATTCCAGTATGTACGTGTGTCTGTGAGGCATCCTGTTTGCCATGAACTTAACTCTAGGCTCGGCAAGATAATTGTCGGCATGTGTGTATATAAAGGATAACATTTCTGTTTATGCTCAGCAAATTATTGTTGAATGAGAAAGCATTGTGGTAGAATTGCTCTTTAGCGGTAAACTTTTGATTGGAAATGCTGCTGTCGAGCTAGTAACTTATTTTGTAACTAACATAATTGTATCACATTGTACTGTCCATGTGAGAAGTCACTTCATAATTTTTGCACTGGTTGTTGTAAATAGTACGTCTGTAATTCTCATTAAATTTTTTTTTGTACACTTGGTACAGGCGAGTACTATGCAAGTTCAGCTTTGTTATTTTCAATATTACGCAGCTGTTAGGATAGACAAAAATATAGGCTACAAGTTTCATGGATGATAATGTCCTTCAGACGGAGCCTTGGTGACAATTACCACTGCTGCCTTAAGCCACATGTGGCTAGCCTACATTCAAAGCACACTGGCAGACAAACACTGCTAGGGAAAACAAAACGTGCTGGGACACATGGGACATTAATGCAACTCGGCTTGTTCTGGCGCAGTGATGTGGCGACCAGGAGGTCAAAGCCATCCATGATCTACTGTTCCAACAGCTGCAGTTGTACAGCAAATACCTCGGTAAACAATGCCATTATTCACGGAGCACGTTACGTATTTTTACCTTGCCTAAATGTTCAGTCAAGAATTTATTTTCTCCTTAGCAACTTTTTTATGCTAGTTGTGTCAACTTGTGGCAAAAAGAGGGCAAGATACGTTGCTCATTGCATGAACTGAACCTTTTCTATAGTCTATGTGTCTTGACCTGATTTCAGTATGCTGCAAATGACTGCAATCAATCACTTTTGTGAAGGCGCTGTGATGTTTGTTGGGTCGTTTGATATGCCGTGCTTCAGTACCAAAGTTAGAAGTACTACTTTTCTTTTCCTAAAGTGAGTATAACTAAAAACTATTTGCGCTCTCATTTGGAGCCAATATTTTCATTCTCGTCACGTCAAAATGGAACACAACCGAGTGCGGAAAAATGAAATATTTAATTACGTACTCATTACAGTTGGTAACTGAAACTTGCACAGACCAACACATTGCTTCAATTTCTTTTTTTGGAATTTAATAATGAGCACCTTGGTATTATGCTATGTAAAATTGACCCATTTGTAGACAGTGCATCATATTTCGTGCTTGAAGGGGTTATTTTTGTCTATAGATCACTTTTCTTGACAGGGAATTAATATGTGGCGATATAAAATATATCACTTGTACACAGGTGGTCACTGTTCACAGGAGGTATATTCAGCAACCACTGAATATACTTCATAAGTGAGCTGTCCAGTGTCTACCAGTGTCCATGTTTGTGGCCTTTGCATACATATTCGAAAACACTCCGGGATGCTAGGGTTGAATATAGAACAGAACCATAGAAAAAGTATTCCGAAGGTATATGTCCCAATGTCATATTGCAACATACCGTAGTGATCCTCTGAAATATGAAGACCTTGTCAGAGCATAACAGTAGTATTTTCAAGTAGCAGGCATCATTTTAAATTTGGAGACTAAAGCAATGCAACCAGAACGCTCAATGTCTGGCGTGTATGTGCCACATCGTTACGGTCAGACTTCAGCCCTCGCTAATTAGTAGAGATTTGTTACCGATGGCCCGATGTCTTTTTTGGTAACTTCTGTCTACAGGTACCTCTTTAGTTGTCATTCCAGTAACTCTGGCAAATATTTCTACGCAGTAATCTCAATGTTTCTGCTATACAGTCAATAAAGAACCTGTGATTGTGTGAAACGATTAATGATGTTGTATATGTCTGAAAATCAGATGAAGCAGAGCTGGATAACACATCAGAAAGGTGAAGATAGGTTTGTCATGAATCTAAATTGAACTATAATACATTTTTTGTCACATCTTAATTATTGCTCTTGCCGTAGTGGAAAAATATATATTTAACTGTCAGTGGCTGACACATAGTTCCTTTGCTCCGTGTGACTATTACTGCAAAGCTAGTCCTGGTGCACCCATGGCTGCTTCTATGTTTCTGTACCCCTATTAGCTCCGAAGGAACTAGTAGGACACGCCCACCCAGTCGAAGTCATGCCTTGGAACTTCCAGGAAGAATGCAGTACAGCGCTGCGCGAACAGGAAGGAGGCGCGGAATTCCGCAAACTGAAGGGCGCCACGAGAGTACACAATACCACGATGCGGGCTTGAGGACGCACCCTCTTTGAAATTGGCACACGGCCGGAGGAGCGGGGAAGCCCGGAGTAGGGGGCGCGCGGTTGACTAAGACCCAAGGCGGGGAGCCCAAATAGTGGCATTGCTTGTGGCCCTAAGACGGGGCGCGGTCTTCTCTCTATTTTCGCTTCGTCTCGTTGAAGGTTGTGATAACAGCGTATATATATAGGAAAGAACGCGCGCGAGTGGCGACTGGCTTTCCCTTTCCACTCGGTCCTCGTCTTTGACGATCCTTTCTTGGCTTCTCGCACTGGCTTCACCCTCTCCCTTCTCCGCGCTACGTCCATTTCGGGCGTCGCGCGTTGCCTTTTGAGATGCAGAGAGGGCGCGGCGGCTCTTTTTTTGAAAAGCAAGAAGCCGGGACGGACGCGTGCAGTCGTGCGCGTTTTCCTTTCCCTCGTAACACATCCTCTTCCTCCTCGCGACCTCTTTCGCTTAGAAGGGAGCAGCTGGGCGAGGGTTCGATTCCTCTCGTGCGACGACCCCGTTTGGCCCGCCACCTACCATCTTGACCCCCCGTGCGTTGTCCTCCCGCGTTCTCTTTCCCACGAGTTCTCGCTGCGGCGCGCCGACCAGGTAGCAGGTTGGCCTCTGTCATCCGGCAAGCCGCGCGCGTCTCTTCAACGAACTTGCAGCACTGCCAAAGCCGGGACGAGACCACGCGCTTTGTTTGACTTTCTAGAAAGCTGGACCTTTCAGCACCAGAGGCAACACCGGGAACGTTGATGCCCTATCTCGTTTGAGACGGTGCGCGGACTAGTGGGAGTAAATCTAACCGTCCGAGTTACCGTGTACAGTTCTACTGAACATCGCAAAGGGATGACCGATCCTGGCAGAGGACATGCATGGCGTTACGATCGGTGTCCTTATGAAGATTGCTATTAATAATGTTTTAAAAGTTCTTGCGTCTTGCAAAAAACCTTGAAAACGTATGATATGTTTACTCGTCCGCGAAAAATGAAGTTGTGCAGTGCATTCCGCATTCCAGATAGCTTGAAACTTGTCCCAGTATGCACAGAGTGACAAGAAACGTACAACCATCTTGAGACGCAGACAGTTTTTGGCGTCTAGACACTTTATTGATATCAGCCTGCTCGTCTGATTCAGCGACTTCTGCGGATATCCCAATCGCGAGTGAACGTATTAAGTGCTTTGCTTCCGGAGTGCCGCGATTTCTGCCCGCACTTATCAGCTCCTTACAGCATCGGTTGATCCAGTAGTTTCACACTTATGTCTTGGTCATTAGAACGCGCCAGTGTGCCGGTAACTGCATTGCTCTCGCATATCAACAAAGCATGCATGATTGCCGATGTAATGGTTACGTCCTCTTTGGCACGCTCATGCCACCTCTGCAGTGACACGACTTGCGCACATCTATGGTCGCTTGCTGTAACGAACTCGATAAATCTGCGGCGTTTCGATTAAGTCTATCACAGCAAGATGCGCCTGTAAGTGCGCGCCTTCGTCGCGACAAAAAAAAAAAAAAAAAAAAAAAAACATTCGAACGGCTAGTCATATATCATAGAGTTCGATAGACTGAGCGTATGCGCCCGTTTCCTTTGCGCAGCGCCATCAAACTCTTTGTAGGTTCATCTCTCCGTCGACGCCAGCTGGATTGCAGATAGTGATCACTATATACTACGGACTGTTATTCCTTCCCGCCACCTGCCGTCAAAGAGAAGGCGCACTGACGCCCCGTAGAGCTAACTAATGCAGAGCGCCGCTGCCGACCCAAAACAAAGGCTGGCGCCTGGCTGACAGGGGAGTGTGTATGCAGCGCACCTGCATTCTCTCAAAACACGAGCCACGAATGAATGATCTCTGGCGGCGCCGTCTAGGCGCGCCGAGCTCGATCGCCCGTCGCCGCGCTCCTATAATAATATGCTGCAGACGCGTACGGCAGAGCGCCGGCCAAGTCGTATAACGGTACGGGGGAACGGTAGTCTTTTCTTACAGCTAGCTGCCCCGAAATCGAAAAGTATGTACGTACCGGCTCTGGTCGTACGTGCGAGTGGAAACCGCTCTGTGTAGATTTGAATCGTAGATAAATAAAATAAAGACAAAAAATGCGTGATAGCTTGCTTGATTGAACGCATCTCGTGCACGTCACAATCTTGCCGTGCGTGGGTCGAATTCGCTCCTCCGCGCGACCCGCGAGAAATGGGAGTAAGATTTGCGCCACATTTCGAGTGGGGCAGGCGATATGGGTCGGCGCTGCGCAACTTCGTGACGCTATAGTGTTCGCTCTCACGCAAGCTCTTGCTTTTTTTTTTTCTCGAGGAAACCACAAGCACCAGATGTACATCGTATCGGAAGGATCACTTTTAGAACTTCTGTGTCCGATCGGGAAGTTATCTTCCCAAAAAGCGCACATGAATAATCGGCGTTGGCGAGGAAGAGTACTCAGACATCATTGACAATTCAACGCGCGGCTGGCCCAGTTTGAAGCGAAGGCGGATGAAAAACACAATGGGAACGGCGGCTGGCGCAAACACAAACTATGAACAACGTACCGTGCAGAGAGCGCCGAGCGTTGCGAAGCGATGGCGTGGACGACCTGGACTGGGACGAGTTTCCAAGCATAGCGAGCAAGCCGCGTACATGGTGGTGTGCCATATTCTGTTCGGTCGGGTCTCTAATGTACGGGCAGCTGGTAGAAGAAGCTGGAAACGCGGGCTGACTGTAAACCAAGTCTTTTTGAGCGCTGTCCACACTACTGGTTCAAACGACAAAAACTTCACGACTCTTGAAAAGCTATTCTCATTGACTAAGATGCGCGTGTCCTCGGTTCTGTGTGACACGCTTAATCTGCAGCGAGATTATCCGTTCCAAAGAAGCGCCCACGCGTCCTGCACGGCGGAGCTTGTGACTAAAATTTCGGGAGACTCAGTGTCGGACCGTGGGGGCGCTGGACTGTCACCCTGCAGGTCCGTGCCGTGTGCACCAAAACGCGACATCAGTAGATTGGCCCGCCAATATCGCAGCTGTGTTATACCGATTTCGAAATGCGTGATAAGATGGCCGGACTCTTATCGACTGTACCAACAACGTGCCAGTTATCTCGGGAAACCGCACACGGAGGAGTGTAACTACCATATGCACGAGATATCGAGTATACCAGGTCCGCCCCGTTCCACTGAAGATTTTTCGTGCCAGGTCGCCATTTATGCTCTTGAATTAAGTGAGTGACGCTTTTTTTTTTTGCGTTCTCTTAAGAAGAATGTTACGAGTTCTACGTGTAATTGAGCCCGTAGTGTTCGAAGATTGCCTCTCGAAATCGTGTGAAGATTGCCGTGTGTGAAGAAACGTGTGAAGATTGCCTCTCGAAATCGAGAAAAACGCCAGTTCCCAACACACGTTCGTGCCTCTTCCAGAGTGTTCAATACAGCGCGTAACTGGTACAACATTTCACATTTATCATTCCAAACGACCGCCCAGCCATGTAACGGTGATTGAAAGTTTGTTCGCGTGAGAATACTACGCTCGGCATTCCGGGTACAACTACCCCGAAGAGTTCGACATTTCAAAATTTGCGCGTCTTTTATGAATGGCGCCGTGCTGCCATTGTGGTCTCAAGGCCGCAGTAGTCGGTTGGCGGCGCGATTCTTTTGAATTCGAAGCGGCTGGATGCCTACGCTAGATTACCATATGCACGCTTAGCATGAGAGCCTTGTGTATCACAAGCTGTCTGATAGTGCCGTTCTACACATGCACGCACACAATGCATGCCTTCACAATCGGTGGCATTTTTTCCCCCCTTAAGTTGATAACTCTCGTTTCGAAGATCGATACGAGAAGAGCTGGCAGCTCGCGCGGTTAAGCTTGCAGCTTGGCAAGCGGCCACGTAGTCCCGCCTCCTCGCAAGTGCTGTGGCCACGAATGCAGCAAAGCGCCGATCGAGGTTGCGAGCCAAAAATGCCCCTGGCCACCCGAACGATTAGATATCCGTGGAAAAAAAGATGCTCGATGCAGGATTTTGGTGTTGCTTTTTCGGCCAATTATTTCAGCGCCGTGCGCAGATTGCCTCGGGCTGTAACGGGCCCATCTGGCGTTCTCTGGCGCCTACGGCGAAATGGTGTCAGGTTACGCGGGCGAAAGCTGGCAGCGCGAGGAACGAGTTTATCCCGTTAAATCGGTCATCGTGTTGTGTTTCCAGCGAAACTTATCCTGTACATCTATGTGGGATCGGTTGCCGCAATGAAGCGGCAAGTCAATTCCTCCTGTTTGCTGAGAAACTCTCATCGGTGTCTCTCGCAGCTGCATCACTCCATCGGCCATCGCGCATTCGATTTGTGCCGCGTACGCGAGCACTAATTACGATGAAAGTGTTTCTAACCTTTTTTCAAGACTGCTGAGCGCGACTCGTGCAGCACTGGCGATGGGTAGCTCACTAGAACTCCGGTAGCCATCCTATGGAAACTCCACGTGTAGGGCACAGCACAAAAATGGGATGACGCGAGTGACAGTTGTAAAACACAACACAACCACTTCCTGGCAGGAGTAGTCGACGTAGCTTATAATCCGATGTTTTGGATGTGGGCTAGGCCGACCTGGATCAACTTTCGGTTTAGCCGAACACGATTTCAACAGCACCTCGCGCGTGCTTGCGGGCGACTGAAGAGCAACGCTCTCGCAGCAGACGATTCATTTCGAGCGCGCCGCTGGCGCCGCGTCGCGGAGGTGGCGCTTAACTCTGGCGCATGCGCAATAGTGTTGAGAGAAGGTGCGCGCCGGAGCACCGCGCATTTCAAATCTGCGAAATTGTAATTTTGGCGTATTCTTCGAGCGTAAACGTTATTTGCGCATAAAAAGACACATCAGCACGCTATAGATTTCGCCACACCAGTGGCAAACACTTCATTAATGGCGTTCATATAGCCATTCGCCAAACCATCGTGACGTACTATTATTCCAGACTTGCGCAAACGTTAATTTGCGGCTGAAACGGAATGCGAACAGAAATAGAAAAGAAGATATGGATGAACATGAAGGCATACTGATATTTAGGAAAATTACGGAAAGAAAATGTGTATGAAATCACAAAGGTCGTATGCATGCCATTCGAGCTCTAAACTGGCTGCTTAAGGACATCGATATATCTGAATCAAATATTAGGCAAAGTCAGGTACTCAGTCGACATCCTTAAACGCTTTTTTCTTGGTTAAAAAGTTGAATAGAACACATCAAAATCGGAAGTGTTCAAAACTTTCGATTATGTTGATTCATCTAGAATACACTTGGAAGTGTTGATTCGCTGAGTTTTGGATGTTTATGTGCAAGCTTGCACTTTCTTAACGAAATGTCTGTATGATGACTAATTATTAAACCGCCTGTCGTGGTTTGTGCTATCAGATTCCGATATCCACGCTTTGTAAAAGTGCAGAAAGGGCTCTGCTCACATCATATTAGAACAGACCAATGAATAAATACTTGGTCAACATAAGTTGTTATAAGCAAGGAACGTTCAGTGTGTTCATGTAACAAACAAAAAATAAAAGATTTATAAAACCGTGGATTTATCATAGGCAGCTGACAGGTTAGGTGTACAGAGGTTTTAGAGACAGAAAAGAGAAAGGAAGGCATTGAAATAATTTGGTGCGTATAGAAGACTATGACCTGTTGGTGGTTGGCTTTGGCGTGCGTGAACCATCAACTTAACCAATCGCGTCAGTTTTGTGCCCAGCTTATGAAGGAATATAAATACTTTGGTGCGTATAGGAGACTATGTTGGTGGTTGACTTTGGCGTGCGTGACCAATCGCGTCAATTTTGTCCTCAGTCTGTAAAGAAATTGAAATAAAGGGTTGCATATAGGAGATTATGATCTGTTGGTGGTTGTCTTCGGCGTGCGTGAACCATGAGCTTAACCAATCGCGTCAGTTTTGTGCTCATCCTATGAAGGAATTGGAAGAATTTGGCGCGTATATATGGTAGACTATGATCTGTTGGTGCTTGACTTCGGTGTGCGTGAACCGTCAGCCTCACCAATCGCGTCACTTTTGTCCTCAGCCTATGAATGAATTAAAATAATGTGATGCATATAGGAGACTATGATGTGTTGGTGGTTTACTTTGGCGTGCGTGAACCATGAGCTTGACCAATCGCGTAAGTTTTGTGCCCAGCCTTTAAAGGAATTAAAATAGTGAGGTGCGTATAGGAGACTCTGATTCGTTGGTGGTTTGCTTTGGCGTGCGGGACCAATCATGTCAATTTTTGCCTCAGTGTATAAAGAAATTGAAATAATGTGGTGCATATAGGAGATTATGATCTGTTGGTGGTTGACTTCGGCGTCCGTGAACTGTCCGCCTGGCCAATCGCGTCAGTTTTGCCCTCAGTCTATGAACGAATTGAACGAATTAGGTGCGCATATAGGAGACTATGATTCGTTTGTGGTTGACTTTGGCGTGCGTGAACCATCAGCCTGACTAATCGCGTCAGTTTTGCCCACAGCTTATTGCTTACTATCGCGCGACCTCATGGATGCACGAGGTTGATGACGTTCTGACGGCACAACATGGCGGCTTTGGTAATGCCAAGGCAGCCTAATCACGTGGCGGTTAACCTTCAGGTGCCAACGAAAGGCCATTCCAACGCAGATCAGATGGAAACAACACCACTCACATACACACATACGCGACATGACGGATTATCCCGTAGAACGTTCCCTCCACCACGCTCAAAACCAACCCGTGCAGATACCGCTGCTTGCGTCCGCTTGATCGAAACGAATACACACGTTCGCCATTCTTGAACTCCTGCAGACCCTTTTCATTACGCAGTATCCTGATGAATGTCTATTTTGTGGGGAACATTCAAATTTGTACAGTTTAACGTGGGAATGCTCCACACCGCCCGGCCTGCCTAGAATACTAAATCCCTCCTCCTCCCAATGGCAAGACTTACCAGCGCAGCCCTGGACGACCAGCAATAACTTCTTGACAAGGCTGGCTGGATAGTAGTGGCAAATGGGACTGAGAGATCTACCCTATCGGCCTTCGCGAGCAAACGAAAAATTGTTTTCGACGACCAACCACTACTTTAACCAGTTAATGATGCCACTGAAACATTGCTGGCCGCTCTGGATTAATAACGCAATAACTAGCATGGGATGGGCCAACAATAAAGTCACATCACAAACTTTGCGTCCAACCATGTTGGTACTCCAAAGAGAAGGATTTCGTGACGCCAATGTTGTTATCATGCTCAACACTCGCGACGTTGGATCAATGTCAGCGGCTTCGCTGCGGCGATCGTTAAAGTTCTTCCGTCGAAATCGGACTCCTGCGCAAACTACGCAGCAGCAAAAGAGAAACAGACGAAGTGCGACTGTTGGTTTATTGTTCGTTTATAAAAATGTGTTAACGATTTAGAGTACTTGGCACTCTACTATCAGCCACATTATTTACGCCGTGCCTTTCCTAAAAGTGACAAAGAAGGAACTCAATAAGATTGACGCCCTTATCAGGACAGCGCTAAATCGGGTCTTAAATCTTCCGAAAAGCACAAACACGGAGCGGCTCTTACAGCTCGGACTGCATAACACAGCAACGAAGCTCTTTGAATCCCAACGAACAGCGCAGCTATGCCGATTGTCACTTATCAAAGCTGGCACAAGGATCCTCTCAGAAGTCGGGCTACGACCCATCTTTATTGATTGATTGATTGATATGTGGGGTTTAACGTCCCAAAACCACTATATGATTATGAGAGACGCCGTAGTGGAGGGCTCCAGAAATTTAGACCACCTGGGGTTCTTTAACGTGCACCCAAATCTGAGTACACGGGCCTACAACATTTCCGCCTCCATCGGAAATGCAGCCGCCGCAGCCGGGATTCGAACCCGCGCCCTGCGGGTCAGCAGCCGAGTACCTTAGCCACTAGACCACCGCGGCGGGGCCGACCCATCTTTATGCCACCAGAAAAACAGAGTATATCTGCTTAGATAAGAGGGGCCATATGTGTCTACCTGGTCCCCAGGAACATACATCCGGTGCACAACGAAGGGCGCCGACGAGCAAGAGTCGAGGCCATCATGAGGAAGATCGGGCGCTCAAGCTCAGCTGCCCTCTTTGTCGATGCAGCCCAATACTGGAAGAAGGATGCGTATGTCGTCACTGTTGTTAATGAGAAAGGGTGCATAGTAAACGCTGCCACGGTGATCACCAGATTCACTCATGAAGCCGATGAACTCGCAATCGCGGTTGCTCTTCATGAACGAAGAGGAGATGTCACCATCTTTTTGGACTCAAGAACAGCCATCCGGTCATTCTCATCCGGCTTCGTCTGTACTACAGCTGCTCACATCACGAATAAGGTACCTGCCCAGGAAAATGAAGTGAAAGTTCCCCTGACACATATTGCATGGTTCCCGGCCTATATGGGTAATCTCTCGTCTTGCCCGACCGGCGATCCGAACGAGAGGGCTCACCAGCTAGCGCGCGAACTAGCTAGCCGTGGCGGTGAGCGGCCTTCTCAGAGGGATAGCGAACGGGAATGTATGAACTTCAAGGATCCATTGATTACATTTCACGAGATCACCACAGCTCATATACCAGGGCGCAGAGTTTTCCCTCTTCCGCACCCTAAATTGAATAAAGGACAAGCAGTTACACTTCGGCAACTACAGACGGAAAGGTACATCACACCAACCATACCACACAGACTCGACCCAGATTTCTCACCCCACTGCCCGCACTGTCATCACGAGTACTGTAATTTCGAACACAAGCTGTGCCCCTTTAACTCGGGGTCATAACTACCAGACCGAACCTCCTGGTAGGCTGCCACGCGCAGCACGGAACTCGACAACCAACTCCTGGCCCTCCAGAGGGCCCTGGACATCGCTGAGAGACTCCACCTCCCGACACCATCCTGGGCGGAGCCACCTGGCTGAGCTAGCGGGGCCTCCGGTCCCGTCCAGTCTCTGCCGCCTTTGGACCAAAATAAAGTTCTCTCTCTCTCCCGTGGGCCTCGCACTTCATGTGGCCGTGTCGACGAAAATTCAAGCGAAGAAAGTGCTGCAACATACAGCGCAAAGATTTGATGGAGGCCACAGTCTACCTTTGCGAAGCACGCGGACATTCTTTTGCGTTTCGTCCGGAATGCGGAAGCTGCTTGAATATACGGTGTCGCGCGTGCGTGACAATTCGGGGATTCTCCGCGTGCATAGCACACCCACTCCCTCTCAGAGATTTTTTCCCCCCACTCCACTTCGCGGGAAATGTCGGATGACGCATTTCGATCGCAATATTTTATATTGCTTCTTGCGTTTTTGTTTTTTGATATCTGATTGGGTGGTGTGACTGTGAAGTGGCGTCATTCTTGCTGCAATAAGCCCCGCAGGTCGCGGGATCGAATTCCGGCCGTGGAGGCTGCATTTTCGACGAAGGCGGAAATGCTTGAGGCTCGTGGGCTTAATTTAGGTGCACGTTAAAGAACTCCAGATGGCCCAAATTTCCGGAGCCCTCCACTACGGCGTCCCTAGTGGTTTTAGGACGTTAAACGCCGACAATTATTATTATTACTGCTGTAATGTGTGTTTGGAAGAAGTGGTTAACGATTTACAGTACTAGGTACTGTACTATGGGAGAGCTGAAAGCCGTCCCACGTGCTAAGCAGTAGTTCAGAGAGTGCTAAACGAGGAAGTGGTGTAATCAATACTCATCGAGAAAGCACTTTCAAGGCACTCCGAACGCACGCTTATATAACGTACGAAACGTGCGGTTATCACTGGTTTCATCCCGACGGTTCGTTAAAGTCTTTCGCAATCACTGATTACGTTATGTCTCTCCAGTTAAATTTCCGGAGCCCTCCACTACGGCGTCTCTTATAATCATATGGTGGTTTTGGGACGTTAAACCACTCATATCAATCAATCAATATGTCTCTCCCGAAGTGTGAATTGGTGTGGTGTCTGCTGCCCGTCTGTTCCTTTCTTCACTTTTAGTGAACCAGGGGTGAGTACATGGGCTTGCCGAATTTTCGAGGCACGTACGCGCCAGGAGTATTATCGCACATAGGTCCGAGAAATTTTGATTTTGAGCAGCCATATGCGGCTGGCGAAACTGTTGTACAACCTTTGTCTATAATTGGTGAAGAACTCGAATACACGACTGAGAATGAGTGATGATATGCGGTTTAACTGCGGACATTTAATTTTACTAAGAAGCTAGGGACCGAAACTTTTCTTTTTTCTATTTATTTATTTATTCATTTAGTTTGTTTATTTATCTATTACTGCTTACACAATGAGCAAGGAATGTTTTCGGGAGTCATTACTATGGCCAATGCCGGCATTTTGTGCAGTGCATGTCATTTTGTAAGGAGTGCAAGTATAAGAATGCACCATAGAGTCGCGTTCCTTAGTTGCTTATGGTAAATAGAACGTCTGAACTCCTCTTGAACCTCATCCTTTTACCGCCAGCTGCACATACGCAGAAACCACTTATGCAAGGCCACAATACTCTCTCCGCCTGCCGGAAATAGCACCAAGTATAGCAGGCATTACTAAACAAAAGAAGAATGGCTCGCATAGCCACATGTGCTCAAGAAAAACCATCGCATTCTTTGCACACTCTTGCGAGTCCGTGCGTTTGCGAGATAACGCCAACTCCGCCACTCCGATGCTCTCTCACTCTTTTTCAGTTTTTGTCGTTTCCGTTTTCCACATGCTTCCGCTCTCCCATTTTCTCTCCTCCTTTGTCGTTCTACGCACGAGCGTATGTGTAGTGACCCGGTGACATTGAAAACACATTTATGTTTCATTTTTCTTTTGCCATTGACACAGCTTCTCTCCGCTAATCTATTTATTTTGCTGACGTTCTCGTGCAGCCTGTACGTTGCGACAATGTCAGAGTTTCCCTACGGAAACGTTATTTATAGCCCATATTGTTCTATCTGCCACTACACGCGCGAAATGTTAAAGGTAGTAGGTCGCATTGAGAGAAAGGGGAAATGGAAAGAAAGGGAGCTGATACTGTTTCGATGTGAAGGACATTATGAGTAACCTCTCGTTCTTATCTCTCAATGTTTGTGCAAATCGATGTAACGGGACATTGTCGTCACTGCCTGCGTCACTCTGTTTTTGTCCCGACGGAGCGATTTGTATTGGTTGAAGCAGAAGTAGGCTTTTCGTGGAAAAGACTAATATATTCCTATTCTACTGCAAGGCGCTGTCGACCAGACGAGAGCCAGTCAATGAGAGATTTTCTTTTGTTGACATCCACTACTGCGAGAGCTGGACTTCAATGTGTAGTGCTGCGTCAACGTGTTGTACTAACAAATTGTGACTGCAGATATTTCGCAAAGCGAAAGCTTCGAACGACAAGGTTGTGGGATTCGTGGATGGCGGCGATATTTTTGCCTTATTCGCCTGTCTGATTCTCTTTTGATACGAAATGGTTCGTAATACCATTTGATGCAGCTGTATTTTTCTAGCTAATGCTTAGAAACAACCTAGAAGCAATCATACTAGTCTTCAGAATCGCCCAGTTTGGCTGGTTCGAGCATTCTGTGGCTTAGTGCAAGGGCGATATGCAGGATCAGCCGAGCTTGGCGAAACTCGGGATCAGCTAAAGATCTTTCCGAGCTCTGGCGACACCCCCTTTTGAATGAGCCAACAGTACGAAAAAAAAATTTCCCCTCCTCCCCGAAGTGAATCGCGAAGAATTGCGAATGCTTTTGTTGTGCCGAGAGAGGGTACCGTTGCCGTCAGACATCCACCTTCATCGACTTCTGCCATCGCCTTGACAGGCGCCCAGCCAGCGAACGGTCGAGAGTAAGGAGCGAGCGGATGGAAGAGTGGGGCGCCAGCGTTCTCTGTTCGGCGTTGGCGTTTCACGGCAAAGTCTCGATATAGTATATTCTAGGCACTATATGTCTCGAGTACACATTTCCGAATGTTTTTGAGAGGCGCCCAGCCAGCGAACGGTCGAGAGTGAGGCGTGATCAGATGGGAGAGTGAGGCGTAGGGAGAAGAGCGAGCGAACGGTGAGAGAAGAAGTGAGAAGAACTGTACCTACCCTTTCCTACACTCTCTCGCAACACATGCTCCGGTTGCTAGGGGTGAGGATAAGCGCGTGCGCTCGTAGCTGTTGCTACGAGAGTGGGAGTCAACGCAGAGAGATACCACCTGCCGGCGCGCGAACACCGCGGACAACGCCGGTTGCCTGACATAGCCAGACTAAGAAATGCATTCGCATTTAAAAGTCAAATCCACCTCTCAGAGTGCTGCATCTCATTGGTTACGATGGAACCTGATATGGCGTCATGGGTGGTCAACAAACTTGGGTGGTGTTTTCAAACCAGAGGCACCTTCTTTTATTTGTTTGTCGTTCCACTGAGGGCAGAAGTACACCCGTGCAATAAATGTGCCAGAAATTTTTAGTGATGATATTTTTTTAGAGACACGGGTGTTTAACTTTATTTTGAAGCTTTTAATCCCTCCACTAAGTCAATTTTAGAATAATCAGCACGGTGGCCTCTCAGATTAGCTCCGGCCGAGCGCTTTACTACATCGCGACCTATATCCAAGGCTACGTGTTAATCATCATGGTTGGCTTGCTCACTGTAGCGCGCTTCTGGGCCGGTGCGCGCCCTCTTCGCAGTTTTGATCGTCTACTAGTACCTGTGCACGTTTGCCATTGGCGGGATAGTGTACTTGGCTAGTTAGGCCAGTTTATGGTATGAGCAATGCGTTCCACATGCGTTTCCAACGCCATGCGCGTTCCTGTGGCCATTTTTAGCAACGCTGCTATTACGCGCTCCGCACTGTGTTCATGCCATGGCCCGTGTACTTCTTCTCTGTTGTGTGTCGTTTTTTTCGCGCCCCTTATCATCATGCCATGGCCGCCGCAGAGCGAGCTCGGAGCGAACTCGTCTGCCTGAGAAGCTTGCGTCATCCTGCGTATCATTCCAAGAGTCTTTTTAAAACAAATAACCATATATATTTATTTCCCCCATGACCACTGTAAGGTAGCGATCTTTTTTTTATAAATTATTAACCCGATCCCGGCCGTGGCGACCGCATTTCCGATAGAGGCGAAAATTCTTGAGGCCCGTATGCTTACATTTAGGTGCATGTTAAAGAATCCCAGGTGGCTGAAATTTCCGGAACCCTCCATTCGACTTCTCTCATAATTATGTGGTGATTTTGGGCCGCTAAACTCCAACAATTTATGTTACAACCTTAACATTTTTTTCCCTCCATCAGGTCAAGTAGCTGTGAGAGTGATATCGCGTTCCACGCCAGATTATTGAACTCTTACTGACCAGCTGCTTGTGCACGTGCTGTGTGATGTTCTATCTTTCTGTCCCTTTCCTCTCATCCTTTCAATCTCCCCGTCCCTTTCCTACGTGTAGGTTAGGAAACCGGTTATTCTGGACTGGTTGACCTCCCAACTTTTTTTTTCTACCATTTTCCCTCTTTTCCTTCTTCTCTTTCGCTGGGCGTTCGCCATGCAGTTCCGTTTCACCGGAAACAATATCGATGTCGATACCTATGGCGATTCGCAGTCGTATCCCAGGGTACATTGCGGGTTCGATTCCAAACGTGATGTAGCACTACAGGATTCTTTGTTTTGTTAGTGAGCGCTCAAGCCTAACGAAAGGAAAGAGTCTCGCAGGAAGGACTTTTTCGATGGCCATCTTGATAAATAATATCATTTATATGACAAAGCCGACTTGGTGTGTGTTGCAAATCCATGTTGGATGACCATGTCGCTGAGCGTATTCCACAGATGACCGTTTTTTGAGATAACGAAAACCTGAATGCTAGCTCTCTTTTTGTGTGTGTGTGTGTCTGTGCGTGTGCGTGTGTCGACGTCTTCGCGCCTTTTAAATCGGGAACCTTCAGCTGTGGCGAATTGTTTCGCGACTAAGCTGAGCATGGTCGCGAAATGCAAAACAAGCGTTATTGGAAATCCCGGGAAGAATCTCTTCTCTCTTCTGTGATTGGGACATAAGCATGGGGCAGCCGACGGTGACGGAGATGGCGTCCCTGCACCGACAGAGATGCGTTTGTAAACAACACACGCTCGACCGGAGCGAACGTATTCGTTTGTTTGTGTGCATGCCGTGCGTACACTGCATACACTCTGCGCATCCTAGCGCGACCGAAGGCTTGACGAAAGCCTTCCGCTGCTGCGGCCCTTGCTCCCCTTCGCGTTCCGCCCCCTTTCGTCGTGAGCATGCTTCCGCAATAGTGCATCCCCGTCTTCGAAGTTGTCGTTTCCACTGCTGCATGCAAACCGGAAACCGCGTTTCGATAAACACAGCCACTGCTGCCTTCGTCAGGATGATCGCGTCTCGTCCCCGTTGATGGCACGGTACGCGCAGGAGCACGCTCGCGCTAGCCGGATTTCCTCGAACTGATTTCTCTTCTTAATTTTTTTTCTCACTACGCGTTCAAAACGAAATCAGGAACACGAAAAATGAGACAAAAAAGAGGCCGTATTCTTTTTTTATTGGTCTAGCCCCCCTCCACACACACACATTGCCCCAGATGGCACGGGGCGCGCGCAGCAGCGTTCGCGGTTCAACGGACCGACCCACATACATCCTGTTGCCTACGCACTGCACTAGTTGGTTCGGCCCACGCTTTCGAGCTAGTGCACTGCGAAGTGGAAAAATTTAATAAGGAACAACTGATTCTCTTCCGTTTCAACGTGCATAACCGAAGAGAAAGAAAAACAAATTTTCGAGAACACACTTGTACGAACGCCTACGATTCGAATGGAAAGAAAGAAAGAAAGAAGAAAAGAAAGAAAGAAAGAAAGAAAGAAAGAAAGAAAGAAAGAAAGAAAGAAAGAAAGAAAGAAAGAAAGAAAGAAAGAAAGAAAGAAAGAAAGAAAGAAAGAAAGAAAGAAAGAAAGAGTGTTTCGAGTACGAATGGAAATGCTTCGCATTTAGAATTCGGGAGATCCCACGTACCTTGGAAATGATGTTGTGCGAAGCAGGCAGATGCAAGGTGAATGTGTTTCATATATATATTTTTTTTCATTGAGCGAGACTTTATTAACTGGCGCGCAATATATGTACAAATCCACGCACACGCATACGTTAAACAGCCATGCATGTTTTGCGTTAGCAGTTTACAGTTACGTAACGATGTCAACAGCAACATGAATATTGGCAGTACCAGAAGCGGTAAGCTGATATGATGCGCTGGTGTTTGCATTAGGGCTCAGGAGAATGGTAGCCCTCAACACTGCTACACAAACCAAACTTAGCGGGTGGCGCCTAAGTACCATTGGCGCTAACGCGACATGACGGCTGTATAATAGGAGTACATATGTAATGTTTGTAAAATATAATGGCCAGTACTGCAGCCAGAATTGACATTTCACGAACATTAGGGTCCATTTGAGAATCAGTTCCGAGACGTAGCTCTGTGGTCGCATGCTTGATTGCAACGCAGAACGATAGCGTTTGATTCCTGCTGTCACCGTGACATTTATTTTTTTTGCATTCGTCTGGTCGACGCTGCCGATGTCAGGTATTTCTTAACGCTTGCGCGTTAAAATCACCCATGTGCGTTCTCGTCGTTCCTGGGTAGACACTAAGTGTCAATCACCTGTGGCATACACCCGCATACCAGCGCTACGTACCCGCCCCCGGTTATGAGCTACTGCGTTTGGAAAGTGTTTGACGACGTACGCGACAATATTGTGATATATATATATATATATATATATATATATATATATATATATATATATATATATATATATATATATATATATATATATATATATATATATATAATATATATATATATATAGTACTCAAATAAATTAAAACAAAGAAAGCTGTCCTCCTGCCACTCAAATAGCTGCAATAATCTATTCGTAATTCTCTCTCTCTTTGTGTTAGCTGAGTTAGGGCGCAGCCGGGCAGATTGTTCTTTCATTGCGGATTAGGCTACAGAGCGAGTTGGGAAATGCCAGCAATCGTCGCCATGTGGTCTAGCAATCATGCAGTGCGAAGTGGTTGACAGCAAGCGCGGAGAGAAAATATACTTTCATATTGTGGTGCGTGAGAGGTTCACTGAATGAGGCGTGCAGAGGAAAATTTGAAAACGAAATGAACACTTTCACATCATGCGCGTACTTTTGAAGCACGGTGTAAGAAAAATATTGCTTGCATTCATCGTGGTTTGAAGGAAGTGAAGTAGCGCTTCTTGAACGGGGGATACAAAACACTTGTTACAAGTATTTTTTTTTCTGGGGAAAAGAGTCTGGCGGAAGGTTGCGTGGAATTGATCCCTATACAGGCAGGGAAGGAGTGTTTTCTGCCACTTTACTCCCTTCGTGTTAGGTAACTATCTTTACGCTACAGTTTAAGACTGCAAATTATGTCCTCTATACTCTCCCTGTCTTCATGATCGGTTATTTTCATAACGTTGTGTTCGTATACACGGACACATTTCATCTCGAATAGCTCGCTTTAATGCAGGTTTTGCTTTTTTGCTTAAACTGCAGATCTTGCGGAAAACAAAAGACAGCTGTAACGGGAACTTATTGCTGCGGAAGTAAGGGGAACATGGTGCACGCACATTTTAGTACGAAGTGATCTCTAAAAAGATGACTGTTCTTTTGGAAAGTTGTACGGCTGATATTTATTAAATAAAAAAAACGATCTTGTATTATGGTATTGGATTGCCGCTTTTTTATTACTTCTTGATCACTAGGTGTACAGCACAGTCTGTTATCACTACATTTCCGTACTACTGTAGCTCAAAAGCGAGAACTTGTGTAGCTCAAAAGCGAGAACTTTGTGAGCTTCAATTCCAGACCATTGCCTTTTTCGCTTCAAGAACAATTGAGCCGGATGTGGATATTCGAAGAATAAAAATTTACACGATAATATTCTTCTTTGGTTGGTGAGTGAATGCGAGACTCTTCGCCCAGCTGCGTAATGTTTGGCGCTGTCTGGGTACCTGGCGGTCTTGTACAATGAATCGCCATTTATGCAGGCTAATTTTGCGATATCTCGTGCGACGCGCTTTTGCCATGGACGTCCTCTTGCTTCATGAAGACTTTCAAGCGGTGTTGAGACAAATTCAGTTTGTTGAGGTTAGAGAGAGAAAAAAAAGAGAAGGTACGCTATTGTCTTCTACGACCGTTCTTTAGTCGGTAAGCAGAAAAAGAAAGCACAGCTCTGCACCTATCTTGCTTAGCCTTAGTGCTGTCAAACCGTCCGCGCAGTTTTATACAATGAATCACCACGTAGCTAAGCTGAGTTTATCGCATCTGCCAGCAATGCACTGCTGCTTCTGGCGCCCTTTTTACAATACGCGTGGCTTGGAAATAATGTTAAAAACCTTTCTGTGAAATGTACAGGCTACATACGTTTCATTTATCTCAACCACGGTAGTTTATGATGTGCACTAAAATTGCTAAACATTAAATATTTTTGGGTGAATGCGCTCGTGCACACTTGTTGCTATATACGCCAACAAAGATCACAAAAGTATTCCTCAAAAAGCAATTTAATTACATTGACTTGTACATTAAAAAGTATAATTAAGCTGCATTGCAAGTGCAGCTGTCAGACGTTATAGTGACATTATACGTTATTATCACCTTCGAAAATATGAAGGTTACTCGAAAAGTTCATTATACATGCACAATTTATGCATTCGTACTTTATGCTCAGCACACTTAGTTCCCCGGAGTCTGAGGTTATTTGTTCTACTTGGAGTTCTGGCAATGCGCTTGTCTTAGTTTCTTTTCTTGCTTATTTCATGCCGTGGGTGACGTATACATAACATATTTTAGTAAAATGTAAATGGGAAAGCAATGAGTACCATTATTTCGATGACTCGTTTGAAGTAATTAATTATATAACTAAGTTACTAGCCCACAAATATGATTTGTTACATTCACGAATGACTGCGAAAAGTAACCTAATTACTGTAATTTTGTTCCTGTAATATAATTGCTGCTAAAATCTGCGCCAAGCAGTCCTGCAGCGTTTGAAGAAGTTCACGTATTCCATCGAGCGCGTATCAAAACTGAGCATAGCTTCCGCGTCGTAAGGTTTTCTCATTTCGCCAAACGCTGAACAGGAAATCTGGGAAATCAGTGAAACGCAACGCTCGTTCGTCGTTCCAGCTTGCTTATTGCAGATATGTCGGTGTTATTTGTTTTCCAGCTCATGGTTCGCAATGCATGGTGACGAACGTGGGACTTTTTTCAAGATCGCCGTAAATGGTGATCCGGGAAGGACACAGTATATAGTATTCCAGTGGTTAAGAAGTCACGGCGGCATTCGGAGCAATTATCAAGTGAACGCCGCCGCCCGATTCGTCTACGATGGTGTCAGCGGTGTTGCCATTCCAGTATTGAGAACATTTAATGTATATGGCTCCTTACGTCCCGAAATTCCGATATGATTATGAAGGAGTGGAGGACTCCGGAAATTTTTACCAACTGAGGTGGGCCTCCACACGCCACTTAATCGATGCTCCAGTCAGGTAAACGATTAATAAAAACAGTATCCCGGCTGCGGCGGCTGCATTTCCGATGGAGGCGGAAATGTCGTAGGCCCGTGTGCTCAGATTTGGGTGCATGTTAAAGAACCCCAGGTGGTCGAAATTTCCGGAGCCCTCCACTACGGCGTCTCTCATAATCATATGGTGGTTTTGGGACGTTAAACCCCACAAATCAATCAATCATTAATAAAAACAAAATAAGGAAGAACTAGTGAAAGCGCACTGTAGCGTCACTGCTCTCCTCGAACACTGCCCCATAGTCTAGCAATTGTCAGACATGTTTCTTTTAAGGATAAGCTACATTGCTTTGCTGCGATGTACTATCAGCGTCAAATGAAACCCGAACAGCGGCAAGCCTTGTCGACAGTATAGTGCGCGACGTCCACTTATCAACGTTGACAGGCACGCGCATACTTTTCGGCAGCTCTGCGCAAACACGCGTACACGTCCGTGGGGATAGCTGGACGGCACGCACTGTACCATCGCCAAGGCTTGCCGCTGTTCGGGTTCAATTTGACGCTGTTAGTACGCCATATGCGGAAAACGTTTGAAGGTCAAGGGCTGCAAAATGTGGTTAAGACAGGCGAAGTGCAAGAAATTGTTGTATGGAGCACTGAACAGTAGGAATCATTACGCGACACACGTGGAGGCGTCGTTTTTGGGGCACCTTGGAGGGCTGTTCACTCTCCCCCTTGTTTGGAGGAAGACATTAGCAACCGTAACTAGCCGGTGCATTCGTTGTACAAACATGCACTGTAATACTGTAAAGAACCTTAAACTTTCCTATTTTGAACACAAGAATGGCAAGATTTATTTGGTGCTCCGTACTCTCAATCCACAGTTTATACAGCTTCACTCCTTACCGCCTTCTTTCTTTCTTTCTTTCTTTCTTTCTTTCTTTCTTTCTTTCTTTCTTTCTTTCTTTCTTTCTTTCTTTCTTTCTTTCTTTCTTTCTTTCTTTCTTTCTTTCTTTCTTTCTTTCTTTCTTTCTTTCTTTCTTTCTTTCTTTCTTTCTTTCTTTCTTTCTTTCTTTCTTTCTTTCTTTCTTTCTTTCTTTCTTTCAGTGGCCGGGGGGCGGGTGTATGAGAAACCTATGCATTGGCAGGCGCCAGCAGTGCGCGCAAGACTGCGGCACAGTAGTCAAGGTGACTTGAACACAACAGTGTCATTAGTTACCGAAAGCCAACAAAACCAGGTCACAAATTATCACGTCACGCGTCACCGGCTTCAAGCGGTGCTGTAGTAGCGAGTCCTGGCGCATACCTATACTCCGGACATTCCGGTGACGCCGCCCGTGACTGTCCGCCGGGTTATTACGCCGATCGATAAAGAACGGAGCCCCGTCACGCTATGATGATTCTGCCGACCTTCAACTAAACCCACGCACGTGGAAATTCACTGTGCTGAATGACTCGTGCTTATGGGTGGGTGGAGGTTGTCTATGAAGCACACGCACTGATGACATGTTCACTTTAACAGCAGCAAATCGACAGGGTCTGCTACAGAACCTTCCGGCAAAGATGTCACGCTTGCGGAAAGCACTAACCTTTGTTGCACGTCGGTATTTTCGTCACGATCATCATCAACCTCAGTATGCTCACTGCATGCAAGTGCCTCTACCATGTTCCGCCAATCGATCCGGTCCTGGGCTTTCTACTGTCATGGTATACCTGCAAACTTGTTAACCTCATCTGCCACCGGTATAAAGGATTGCTAAAAAAGAAATATGTGCATTTAAGTTTGGCTTAGTTCGGTGCACGGAGGAAGAATTCAGTACCACGTAAACCCGAGAATGACGCACGTATGCTTGAAATCTTCATTTTGTCCACTTGACCAACTGGAGAACATACAAGTGATAAATAGCGCGTTTTAAAGAACGAGTCATCAAAAAAAAAATTCAGGTGCTCGTCAGTTGAAAACGATTTCGCCGATGGCGTCGCTGTAAACGTACAACTTTAACTACTAGCAACATAACATAAAAGTTGCAACAAAACACACTTTGACCAGCAGTACAAAATAACACATTGACGATATACCTATCTCTTGGTGAACTTTGCTCATCTACGTAGGTTGTGAGGCTCGTCAGACTCTCTGCACATGCGTTGGGAAAGTTTGAGTGTGTTGTTTTGCGTGTTCACCGTAGCCTTGTTGTCACGCCGGGTTTTCCCGCGTGGGTCATTTTACGTATACAGTTCTTGTTGACAATAAGCACCAGGGTGGGTATTCTCGCCTTTCGCCTATGCTTCTTGTGTTCGTTATGCCGTCCGCCACTGCGACGACTCGCAGTAGATTGTTTGTTGTTGTTAGCTCGTTCTTTCGCGATCTTGATGTCCGTTAAGAAAACATCGGTTACAAGATACTTAAGGGAACGCTCTCAACGCAAGAAAGGAGTGTGCCGGTATAGCAGATACGCATAGGAGAATGCAGGCGGACAGCGTTTCCGAATTGATCCCCCCGGCAGTGTAGGAGGCGGAACTGTGGATGCGTAACGTTTTTGAACTTATCGTAAATTTAACGCGAAATTTCTCGCTGACGGAGGTGCTGTCAATGTGAAGTTTGAATATCTTGTATGACGGATGAAGTACGTATCCAGCGTAACGCTAATGTTTTTTTTTTCTAGCCTTCGATCTCTTTGACGATGGTGTTACGCCGTTAGGGAAAGCCTCCAGAAAGAGATCCAAGCGGCTACGTCATCGGTTACCTAAGCACTCAAGCTGCTATCCTTGACCTGGCCGTATCCATAAAAGCCACGGCATTCAGGGGACGAGCTCTTTGTTGCCCCTAATGCCGATGTAGAAGGCGTTGCAATCGAAAAAAAAAAAAAAGAAACACGCCTTTGCCACGATGTTCAAATTTTGAAACAGCTTGCATACCACACTGTCAGGCTAATGATATCGTCAAAATGATTGGATCAAATCGTGAATAAATATCTCTGGATTAAAACATATCACAAGGACAGGAGCCCCTAGCAGAGGACCATGATGACACTTAGATGAAACTCTCCTACTTCAGTGCGCTTGCCCCGCCGCGGTGGTCTAGTGGCTGAGGTACTCGGCTGCTGACCCGCAGGTCGCGGGATCGAATCCCGGCTGCGGTGGCTGCATTTCTGATGGAGGCGGGAATGTTGTAGGCCCGTGTGCTCAGATTTGGGTGCATGTTAAAGAACCCCAGGTGGACGTAATTTCCGGAGCCCTCCACTACGGCGTCTCTCATAATAATATGGGGGTTTTGGGACGTTGAACCCCACATATCAAATAATTACTTCAGTGCGCTTGGTTCACAGCGCCTTGGCGATGTTCGCTGACGGAGAACTTGTCGCAGCATTCGTCAAACATAACTTATATTAATGGTATCTGATTGTTTAAAAGAGTAGACTATTCGTGAATAAGGCTTTCAAGCGTGCTGCCACTGATACTTGAGGACACTGGTAATTATCTCAGATGCCTTACCAAAAAAGAAAAAAAAGAATGTTCGTCTTCATCATTGTTAACAAGAGATTGCATGAACAGACAAACGAATACATAAAACTACATTTAAGAAAGCCCTTCATGCTGTCAGCTGCATCCTTGTCGCATGACCACTGATCGTCTACAAAGTGATCAAGCAACACCAAAATGTGTGAGGAGAAGCTGATATTGCAGTATAAAAAAGGATTAGTTTTAATAACGGTGACACTTGGGGAAATCAGCTGAATCATCTCACTCTTGTCCTTTTTTATTTTCAAGTCAAACGGCCTTTTGCAAGGCACCGTACATATGTGTATGCTTGCATTCACGAAACAACACGTGGTTGGTATGATAACGAGACAAATCATTTGCGCAAAAACTGACAACTTTCGGATGGCTTTATTGTCTCGTCTACGTGGCCGTGATAATTCTCGCCACCCGATGTGCTCTATCGCTTCGCATTCTAAATGACATTGAACAACACAACATTTTTATAGCCTCATTCACACAAAGCGGTATTCTCAACCCGTTACGCAACGCTGTTATTCGGATTGAGCCGGTCCCGGCACAAGTCGCACGCTTGTGCGCGTAGGCGACCATGCCGACACCTCTTCTCGAGCTTTCATCAAAAGACTGCCCGAAGGAGCACCTTCGACAAGAGGCGCTAGAAGTCAGCGATAAATCGGGGTGTGTATGCTGAGGACCTCACCATGTATGCGCTCTCGTTACACCTGCGAATGGCATTCATCGTGGGGATGTAAGTCGTTTCGTAATAGCCACTCCGATGGTTGCTTCCTGTCTGGATGTGAACCAGTTGCGCGTTCTTGCGTGCGCGTTCGGTGTGTCTCAGCGTCCAAACGAAGAAACCAGTGCCGCCTTAACACGGACCCAGCGAGAGCTGCCGGTTGCCGCACTGCGTCCGCTGTGCTACAGCAGCCCAACGTGCAATTGAACAAAAAGAGACCGGAGATAGAGGAGAGTTATGAATAATGACACTGTCGACTGCTACGGTGACCCTGGCTTTGTGTGAAGCTGCAGTTGTCGCTGCGTGAACGGCGAGACATACGTGGCCTTGTACACTTGGCCGCGTTGGGTGGCGACCGCGTGCGTCCTTGGGAATGCTGTAATACTAGAAGTGTATCTAGCGCCAATCCAAACAGAGCTGCAGCGTCCGGCTGCAGGCATTGAAGTAAGAAGTGTGCGTACCGCAGAGCAACGTGGCGTTGAGTGATTCCAGTGAGGATAGGGTGTAAGCAGCTGGACAGCGAACACTGATAGAGAATGCATCTTCATTATCACGACGCCAAGGACTGGATAAGATCACTCTACTTTTGATATGATCTCGGGGCAGCTGGTCCGCTCCCTTACCATCTGTAAAGATTCTGTCAGCTAGCCACCTTTTGCATTCTGAGATTACTGCGGCGCATTTGCCAGAGTGAATTGAAGGAGAGTCAGCAAGTCACAACAGCTTTTACCGCGATAGCGTTAAAGAGCTCGTTTGGAGAAATTTGGGCGTCGTTGGTTGTGAGCGCAAGATCATCATCTTTGCGGGAGCGAAAAATTGAGGGATATGCAAATAAAACAAGTAATAAAACACTCTGGCTATGAGTGGGGATCGAACGATGGTCGTTCGCGTCGCAAGGGGGGTGTTCTACCATGCAGCCACACCTCTGCTTGTGAACAGAGCGAAAATAAATAAGTTCCTGTGCTTGGAAATGCACTGAAAGTAACTTTCGTGCTTTACAAACACGCGTTATGTATACATTTTTCACAATACAACATGAAATATAGCCGCAATATTTTGTAGTACAAGCGTGCATTGCCATCAGGCGTCAAAGCATTGCATTATTATAGTGACTTCACAGTTTAAAGCCAGTCACCCGCTAGAAAAGGCACACACGCTACTGCACCCTGAAGGCCACGTATATATAGTGGGTGCATAGGCAGTCCGAAAATATTTTACGCACTAAAGAAGGAGGAGGAAGCAACAAAAAGGGAGAAGGAAGGGAGGTTAACCAGAAAGACATCCGGTTGGCTACCCTACACTGGGGGATTAGGGAAGGGGACAAGAAAGACGAGAAAGAGGGAAGAGAGGGAAAAGAAAAAAAAGGGGTGGGGGAGAGACTGACAGTAATTTCACTGCAGCGTGTATAACTCTACCGCATGTCAGAGGCGTTCACACAAGCCTGTCTTTCTCAGGAAACACAGCAGGGCTTTCACTGCCTTGTGGACTGTAGAGGCATGTGGACGTTGCTGTAATAGCACCGGCACAGAAAGAGGCCAATCATCCAGTCGCCGCTTTGCGTTGGCAAGTACTTGTCTATCTGAGGCAAATCGAGGACAATGGCACAGCAGGTGTTCGATATTTTCGTCGGTGCCGCAAACATCGCACGCCGCACAGTCAGCGATTCCGATTAACCTGGTATAAGCTTTCGTGAAAGCAACTCCCAGCCAAAGGCGATAGAGAAGCGAAGCTGCACGTCGATGTAGGCCGGGTGGAGGCCGGAGTGGTAGTGAAGGGTCGAGCTCGTGCAGTCTTGTACGTCGTATGCTTGGTGTGTTCCACTCAGTCAGTGTGAGACTGCGGGCCAGTTGACAAATCTGCCTCGCCGCATCCGCTCTTCAAAGCGGAATCGGAACGCTGTTCGCTTCTTTATGTGACGTGCGAGCAGCATGGTCTGCAGACTCATTGCCGCCTATACCACTATGCCCAGGTAACCACTGAAAGACGATGTCATGTCCTTTTTGTATTAAAAGGTGGTGAAGTTTCACGGTTTGGTAGGTCAAACTGGTCGTGGCATCCGCGTCGGAGAACTGATATCGGGCACTGTAACGCTGGTTTTGAGTCAGAAAACACAGCCCATTTACCTGGTCTTTCTTCTGAATTGATGTATTCCAGTGCATTGCGCAGAGCCTCGAGTTCTGCCGTCGTTGAAGTTGTCATATGTGAAGTCTTAAAACACCGAGTTACCCCTTGTGATGGTGTAACCACTGCTCCACCTGAACTAGACGGCGTAGTAGAGCCATCCGTGTAAATGTGCACGTGGTTACTGTAGTTTTGTTCCAGTAGGAATAGACTCAGTTGTTTGAGGGCATGTGTCGGTAAGTCTGATTTTTTCCTCATTCCTGGAATCATTAAGTGAACTCGCGGCCGGCTCAAGCTCCAAGGAGGAAGCAGTGGCTTTGATGCAGGTGCGTATATCTCAGCAAACGATGAACGATGCTTGTAGACAATAGTGCCGTATGTCGTGCGGGGCCTTTCAGCAGCTAGGCTCGCCAGGTGGTGAGAAGGGGTCCTGGCATAATGCCTGAGGTGCATGCGCATTGTCTCGGTAATAATATGCGTATTTATCGAGTGATCTTGAGCAATGGCAATGGTTTCAGCCGTTGAAGCACTAAGCGCTAAGCGTTGAAGCACTAAACGAACTAAGCGTTTAAAGTACGCACTCAGAACACAGAATTACTATCGCGTTCAACTTTGTTGAACTTAAGGAGAAGCTCAAGATAAGCGGATAGTTATAGCATTATAAGAACCGTCTACTGGAAGAGTTGCTCGGGATGTAGGAAAAAGTGTCTCCGTTGCTGAAAAAGCGTGATATGCAGTATTACCTACGACCGCAAGTGTTTGTGTTCTTATATAGCAAATCATACAATACAGTCAAGTACATTTCTTTCATTATAATGCGGCACTTTCTTTAGTTTCATTAGACACACCAGTGACAACCCCACTAGCTTAACGCGTGCTGAAAGTTCTGGCTTCCGTGGAACTGCAGTCCTAGCAAGAGATTTTTTAAACCTTCGATGGCAATCTACTTGCAGAAGGCCGCAGAGAAACACGATATTTCTCGGCTGTGACTGCCTGAGTATTGCGGTTATATTTATCGATACACACACACACACACACACACACACACACACACACACACACACACACACACACACACACACACACACACACACACACACACACACGCGCACACGCACACGCACACGCACACACACACACACACGCACACACACACACACACACACACACACACACACACACACACACACACACACACACACACACAACACACACACACACACACACGCAGACGTAGGAGAGAGGGAATGCTTTCTCTTTTCTTCTCTACACAGTGGATGAACATGCGGAAGTACGAGCATGCATCCCTTTTTCAGAGCACCCGTGCCGTGCTGCACCTCTAGGAAAATAATCGCACTTCAATCCTCCAGAAAGCGAACGTGCGTGCTGCGAGAAGGTTTGTATCCAGATTTGGTGCACGGAGCGAATGAAAATAAAAAAAAATTAGAGGAGGGTGGGGGCTTTTTCAAGCCACAAGAAGTAGTGGGGGACACCGATTTACTATTTCGCTTAACAAATATTTGATATCGCGTTATTTGGACATATTTATTTCTTCTTGCTCTCTCTTGCAGGCAGTGCCCGTAACTTTCCATGCTGCTGAGTCATTCTAGGTCTTTGTATGGCAGTCGAGCGAATTGACTGACGTGATTTGCACGTAGCACGCATAGAGGGAATTTCTCGGACTCGTAACATTCGAAACTTTCGTGCCAGTATCCACAACCAGATGTAATGAAGGACGAACAAGAAGGAATAATAAATTTAGCACTAATGCACCGTAGGACGTGCTCCGTTTGGGGAATCCTCTGGTCGCAGTGGACATTGCGAAAGGTTGCCTCGAGCATTTGTGGTATTGCTATCTCGCTGGGAACAGCTTGTATTGTTTTTTCTTTGGCGGTTATCAAAAGCAAGGTGCGGAACTGGGCTGGTTGATATTCCGTTTTGTAACAGCTATTGTTACAATATGGTTATCAAAAGTGACAGAAATGTATTGTTTCATTTTTTCTAATAATTCGCTAGAAATATGATATAAATAGCTTTTCACTTATCGAATAAATATTGCTACACGTATGCGTTATTGCAAAGTCGGAAGTCCACGAAGAAACAAAATACAGCCGTGGAGGGCAGCAGAGGAAATAGTCTTGCTGGTTGCGTCTGGCGTCGACACACACACACGCACACACACGCGCACGTATATCGCATGCATGCATGCATGCATGCATGCATGTGCTAGGATATTCATATTTCGTTCAAATGTGTTGTGTTTTTGTGCCGCGCATGACACAGACGGTGCTTGGCCTCGGGCCAAGGAGCTGCCGCAGTTCCAAGCTCAAGCCGCGTTACAACTGCACTCTCTTTATAATTGGGTCAACAGAGATTAAGCAGACAATATAAAGCATGCATTCACACGACCGCACTGGACGTTGTACACAAGCTACATCATTTACAAAATTACACAGGCAGACTCTTCAGTGCGGCCAGTTCATTTGATGCTTGGGACATTCATCCCATGCTGAGTCCGTACAAGAAGTACTTGATGCTGTATGTCCAGTGCTTTTAAGCCTTCGGTAGGCACCATGACCCGACGATCTACAGAGCAACGTGACACATGTGACCTCCTGCGTCCACTACTATTGAACGAACAGTATATTTTAAGCTTACGCGTATCGTTTTTTGTCTACTCCCTTATCCTACTCATCTTTTCACCCCTTAATCTCATTCCCCCAGCGTAAGGTAGCAAACCGGACTGCCTTTCCTTCTTCTTCCTCCCGTAACACATCCTGCAAAATAAATAGATGCATGTCTCTGCGATAGGCCTCGGCAGGCGCCTTTTGTCTGGAAGGCCGGATGAAAGTGGTTGCGGCACTGCTTTGTCTTTTCATGGTATCGTGCGGGTATAGATCACAGTGAGGCGCTTTTGCGTCTCGTTTTTTTTCTGTGCGGAGCGAAGATGCTCGCTATAGTTTGGCGTGTGCATCGCGTTTCACCAACAATACACCGTCGTCGCGTCAACGGCGCGTTTCTTTGAAGACTGCAGACGCCGCCGACTCGGGTGCAACTGTAGGACGAGTGAAAGACGATGACAGTGATGTCTAGCTGCGGAATCGAAGGGCACGTGTTCCCACCGCGTTGCGCACGCCCCCAAGCAGACGTGAAGTGCGAAGCACTTCAGTGCATCCCAGAGTCTCTAATACCGAGGTCAACGAGGTCGCAATTAGACGAGTCTATCATAACAAAATCAGTTGGCACGCCAATTGCGTTACCTACTTTCTTCTATGTTATGTTTTTGTTTGTGTATTCTATAACGGCGCTGCGTGCTGCAACTGTAACGCCCATTGCAAGAGAGAACGTCATGGCTAGTTCTTTTCTAGCGCCTGAATAATCGCAATTAGGAAGGCTAATGCACAACTACGAATATTACCCAGGTATCGGTCCAAGTTTCACTATGATCAAAGTAGTATACCTAATTTTTTCACAGCAGACGAAAAAAACACGGTTATCTTTATTATAAGGTGATTGTTCTGGAAGGCCTTTTCTTGCTTGATCACCTAAATTTGAATCGATGAAAGCTGACTGGTCAATAGAAAAATAAATTTACTCAACTCTTATGAAGGAACTTCAAAAGCTGTTGGTAACTATAGTCACGGAGGACATAAATCCGTGCATCATTGACTGCAGGGTCCGTGACGTGGAAGTAGACCAGTTGGAGCAATTATTCGAAACGGAAGTGATTGGAACGACGCCATGTTTGATCGTTTGCTTTGTCCGAACAAAGTGAAGCTTACTTTAATTCTTTCAAGTCGGAGGCGATGTGATGACTACTGTCATGACACTGACCAGTCAAAATTTCGCACCATTGAGTGCGTGTTCCATCTTGGCGTGTGTCGCCAACTCGTCAGCATTGGCCACTTGACCCATTCTTAATTCGACTGATTCTGATTAACTGGGATGTGCCATTGTGAGCCAAGGTTATCTCCTTTCTGAACTACTGTCTAGTTTGGATTCAAGAAATAGATACACCAGTCCAGTTGCTGAAGTTTACTAGTCATGTGAGCTAGTTCCTAGCGCACAATATCGATTTATATTTTGTGTTTACATCACCCGGAAACGAGTGCTGTACTACACATACGTATATGCACTGATGTACGGTATTGCTACTCTGTCCCCATCCTCCTCCATCAACCGAGACACTCCATGCTTTCGGTGTAATGAACTCACTCCCCTGGCGCGGTTCACTGTAATGTTTCGGCACGCAGCCGAAGAAATATCCTTCACCGACGGTCACGTTCTATTCTTCTGACAATTTATCCTTCTCCCCTACTGCTTGCATGGCGCATTATCACGTTTGCAGTGCGGAGTGAAGCAGCGTGTCGTCTTATCTGTTGTGGCTGTTCTCTTCACTTCTTTCTCCTGCTACCCAAGATCGCTGTCGTTTGTTGTGGCGGCGTGCGGCCACGCTGTCTTTCCTTCCTTTCGGAGCTTCCCACGCCCTGTAGTATGCGACGTCGTGGAATGTTAGCGTGGTTTCGAAGCCTCCGACGGCTTCTGGGCGTTGGCCTTGAGTACACTTCTGATTTAGCGCCCTTAGAAGCCGCTGTGTCGCGGCACGCGTATGTGCATAATCTCGACGAAAAGAAACGCTATACAGTGAGGCATCTATGCAAGTTCCACGTCGGAGCGGATAGATCGCTGTTCCCAGCGAAACCTATAGGAAAGAGTGCTGATGAGTTGATGTCTACTAAATTGTGCTAAGAGTTTGATGCTTCTAAGGGAAACATGTAACACAAAGGCACACTGTAACAAGAAGGCAACAGATGACTCATAATGAAATGGTTTCTTGCGACTGATGAGAGGGCGGCGGGTTCTTGGATTCACTCTCCAGAAATATCCTTCACTTCAGCAACTTACTAAATCCTTCTTGAATTGCCTGAGACGACTGGAATGTGAAATAAGTTCACATATCTATACACTTTGTCACTCAGTTCAAATTATATGGGGCAATGCTCGGCTGATGTACGATTACTCACCGATACAATACACAAAGCTTCGCCCACTCGTGATTATTCACTTCGTGAATATGCGTATTTTTTTTTTTTGCTCCTGAGGTCTCAGAGGGCAGAGCCCTAAGTTTCGAAAGCAAATCGGTTTGGATTATGGAGGACCGTGTAAGTGGTTCGCAAAATTGCAACCGATGGAAGTTAGAGCTAGGCAAGTGATTGGGACTGCTTGAAAATGAAAAAAAAGGAATGAAAGTGATTATGTGTATAAGAATTCTATTCTCACACCCCACAGTACTGACATGCTGAGTCATTGTGTGATGGATGTATTCGTCGTTTGGTCGCACATGAATTTCTAGTCTCAGCTCGATGCACATTTAATTCTTGACATTTTACAGTGACAGCTGTTATGAAATCACTTTTCGGGTCACGCGCAGTTGTTGTCCGCCGACGATGCCGCTGATGTCCGTAACCACATCGTGAGAAATTAGAAAGAAAAAAAACTTGCACAAATGACACAGTAAGGCTTGAACATGGGTTCGCTGCGTACCAGCCCAATATTCTACCATTGAGTTACACCGGGTTGTGACTTGTTGTCAAACTCACCTTAGGCAGGCTTGATGTCGGGAAAGCAATCGCGTTCATGCGACTTATAAAGCGTTTTACAACAGTGAAAGAACAACCAGTCGTCGCACAATGCGAATGCGCGACGAGTGGGCTGTCCAATGCTCCAAATCATCACAAAAGCTTGTTCTTGTTCCCCTATTAACTGTGGTGCATACCCTCATTCAGCCGTAATTGCTCATCGTCGTCAGCCACTGCATGAACAACTGGCACGAAATTACTTGCGAGTGTTTCGCAGATACCATGCTTCTCAGAGAAAAATGACAAAAGTAGCATAGCAAATGCCGGCCTACTACCCAAAAAGTTCATTATTAATGCCCTAGTGGGTACCAAGCAGGTGTGCCTGCAGTAGTTACCCAATGAAGGCTCTGAAAGGCCGCTCTTTTAGCTTTCGCTGTGACTGCGCTGTGCATAGATCGCGCAGGCCTGGCGTTTTTTTGCGCATATCGCTCAGCTTTTGAAAATAGTTACTTTGAGCGTTGTGCTTTCTTTTCTTTGGGAAACTACGAGATCATTCACATTTCTAATTATATAATAAATCCCAAACAAAGTTTGTAACTACAACACTTCTGATGCAATTAATCTTAAAGAGCGTGCTACAAAACACATTGGAGGACTTAATATCTTGTTTGTGCGTGAACGTGGTATAAGGCTTGGTCATAAATAAACAAAAGCAAGAGCAATGTACTTATTGCGATTTGACAGTGAGTATGTACCAAATTTAGTGTCAGTATTATTATGATTTTATCCAAGTAGATGTCAATTGCGAAATCAGGGCCTACAGATGGTAAATTACAATATGCGCCGTAAGATATAGATTGTTAAAGTTTAATGATTAAAACGCTTGCTTTTACAATATCGCTAAGTTTAGTTTTATACGCAAATAAAGCCAAACTCTCCTTGAATAATCAATCTCGATGACAAGAAGTATGTCATCTGTTACAGTCAGCTGTAAAAATAATGAATAGGAAAATAGAATGTCACCAATAGCAGTTCTATGCGCATTGCCGTATGTAATGAACCGTCGTAAATTTCTTCTGGGAGTGACGCCTGATATTTAGATAATGATGGGTCTTCTAGTTTAATTCAGTTCGACACTTATTTGGCTGCCTATCACGCGGAAATGCCAAAGATTACTGAAAATCACCTTGGGTGTCTACCTTTCTGTTTACCTCGAACTCTCAGCCTCAGACATCTGTCAGTCTGCTATTTAGCACTAGAGTGCTAGGTGACGATTCCTTATCATATTGGGGATCTCTCTAGTGCAGTGACCATACTGTGTCCGGTACCCATGTAATCAAGAATACACTGCAGTGGCCCGTCCGACCTTGAAAACAAGGCTCCTCTGTTCGGCTATATTCTGCTGTATCAATGTCCTGCGGTCAAGCGACTTGGATTTCACAAGCCCAAGTTTGTATCGTGGACATCAGAGTTCGTCACACCCAGCCAGCCAACTTTGATCAGCCGAACAAATAACAGCCTGCGGAGGAAAACACACCCTGGTCGCAAATAAATTAGGTTTAGTTCGTACGAACACCGATCAGTAAGTATGCGATCAGTATGCATGTCGATACCGGACACTTCTCGCTTCAAACTTTATGCCAGGCAAATCTATAGCGCTGCGTTGTTCAGTGCGATTCTCCTCTCGACGAGAACGGTATACGAGAGGATTAAGCGAGCGGTGCCGACAGTTCACCGCTGCTCCATAATGAGGTCAGCGAAACCAGCTGTTCACTATCCCGTCGCCGGCGCTTCACGACCGATCGTGCGTCTCGCGTTATCAGCGTCGTGAGAGTGAACGCTCGTTGATTCGGTTGCGTGCGCGTGATATCTGCAATGGTGCATAGCGCGAAACCAACACATTTACAGCGGTAAGCCTGAGCTTTTTGATCTGCCTGGCATTTCATTTCGTATAACACACACACACACACACACACACACACACACACACACACACACACACACACACACACACACACACACACACACACACACACACACACACACACACACACACACACACACACACACACACACACACACACACACACACACACACACACACACACACACACACACACACACACACACACACACACACACACACACACACACACACACACACACACACACACACACACACACACACACACACACACACACACACACACACACACACACACACACACACACACACACACACACACACACACACACACACACACACACACACACACACACACACACACACACACACACACACACACACACACACACACACACACACACACACACACACACACACACACACACACACACACACACACACACACACACACACACACACACACACACACACACGCACGCACACAGCGCGCGCGCGCACGCGCACACGCACACGCACACACACACACACAATTTCTTAATACACCTCTTCAAAAGCGTTTCGAAAATTTGAACCATCTGGTGTTCCTTAGTGTTCGATGACATGACGCAGCATATGGCCCTCTATCATTTCGTCTCCTTCGATATGTGACCGCCCCGACTGGAATCGAACCCATGACCTGCCGAACGCCGTAGTCACCATATTTACTATCTCCTTGTTGGCCAACCAAGGAGTTTTTTTTTTTTCAAACGTTTTTGTGGCCAACACCTCGCGCTGACCGACAGACATGCGATTAAACATAAGAATAAGAAAGTTGTGCCCAATTAAAAAAAAAACAAAATTAACAGTTTGTTGTGAAACATTCCTCAATCTATGTATCCTTTGACGTAAAATATAACTGGGGAAGCAGAATTATGTGAATAAACATTCATGAAGGGTGTTTCATGCCGTGTTGAGAGATGTACACATTTCTTACAACCAGTTGGCAATCGAGTACAGCTTTAATGTAGTATATGTCATTTGTTTGGGTTAAGACATGGACGACATAGAGAATCCGTTGCATGGTTGTTATAATAAGAAAGCTCCTCAGACAAGCATTTTGCGGCATCTTCAATTTGTGACATATTAATTTAGCGACCGTCAATAGCATGGTTGCTATTCAAAAAGCCTGGGTATTTCTACACATCATTTGTTTCTTGTCATTGAAAAAAGAATATTGCACTTCACCATTACTATAAACTAAGTCTTGCAGACAGGTCTAGAAGTAACAATGTTCTTCTAATGATGTTGTCCAAACCAGTATAAAATTGTGAAACTGCGGCTACTTCTTTGTTTATTATTGTTTTAACGCACATTGCTGCTCCTTATCCCCCTTATTGAACTGAGACGGGTTACGGTACCTTGTCGGTCATTAATTTGCCTTTTTGCCAGCTATGTACCTTAAATGTCTAGACTTTACTCTGCAACTGATTCATGATTGAACATGATTTTTGAATGGAGTGCTGAAACTGTGGAGGCTATTCTTATTTTTCTAGTCTTGGGAAGTCCGTGCGTGTAGGTGCACGCGCATATGTCTGTTGCTTAGCACAGTGAAGGCACACTTACCAAGGTATGAGTGATGTTATCCAAAACACATTCATTAAATATATGGTATACACGTTATATTCATCTGTCACGACTACGTTATGGATTGTAGTAGCACAGTTATTTGACCTAGTGAGAAACTACCCATCCTTAAGAAGCGTGCAGGTAATACAGGAACAAAGGATAGGTACAGCTTACAACAAGGCGAAATAGGTGTGCTGCTACAATTAACTACTAGTTCTTCTGGCCCTCTGTCTACATGTCAACTGTTGGACCTCATGATCACACAGTTCTAGTAAGCGCCTGTCCTGCGTGTATCTCTTCTTCGTCCCTGTGGTTCCTTCGCGCTTCTTAAGGATGAACACGCTATGGAGCTTCAGTATGCTTAGTTTTCTGCAAAAAACAAAGGAAGCATCTTGTAAGCAGTGAGAACGTTTTCTGCCGACTAGCAGACTCAGCACTCCCACTCGTGTCTCCTCCTCTCAGCTTGTCTCTGTGGCAGGAGTTATTGCGACGCGAGAAAAGAAACTGGAAAGAGGAAATGCTGCGGAGGAGACAGATTAGCATCGCTTTTATTCGGCCCCAACACACCGGTCGAGACTGGATTCAGGGTGGTGTAGCTGCCCAGGATGCTGACCGGCGCCATGTTTGTCTTCCGTCTATGCTGTTATGGACGTTGTCTGATTCTGACCGGCTGTCTCATTTTCCATCATGGTAGGTCCGATGGCATGTTTGTCTGTCGTCCGTGCTGTTGTGCACGCTGTCCGATTCCGACTGGCTGTCTAATTCTCTATCATGGTAGGTCCAATGGGAGAAGACGCGTCTGCTGCATCCCCTCTGAGCGGCTCAAGAGCCAGCACTACAATATTAGTCAACCGATTCAGAGATGAAGGTGTGACTGCTTGATCGCGAGCTCTGCAACAGTTATAATGAACAGTGGAAAAGCCAACCAGTTAGCTCGGCCTGGCGTGACTAGCTACAACAGCGCTTGCACGAGGCAATGAGTGATTCGGTGCAAGCACGCGAGGGCAATCGAATGGCTCGTTACGAAATGCCGACCTATTAATTTCGCCTTTCTCGTTTGAATTGCAAAGCATATTTTAACTAACCAAACAGAGTTTGAACAAAGAAGGGGGAGGAGGAAAAACTGAGTGGAAGGACAGGTAGGTTGGCCAGTTCTTAGACCGGCTGGCTACCCTGTGCTGGGGAAGGGAAGGAGAGTGAAAATTTCTAAACAGAAAGAGAGAAAAGGGAAAAGATGGCAAAAGAGGCAAAGCAAAAGTAAAGAGATTACGACACTAAAGTTTGTCTCTAAAGCCAGATGTCCGAAAAAAACGCAATAAAGCTTTCAAAGCCTTCTGGACTGAAGATGGACTCGGCCAATGACCCGGAAGTCTTTGTTTCGACAAAGGCTGATCATCTAGTCTATCTAGAGTTTCGGTATGTTCTTGTCTTGGTCCGTTGAAATGGGTGCACTTGCACAGAAGACGGGCGATTATTTCTTCGCAGCTGCAGCCATTGCACGTAGAGGTGCTGGTCATCCTAATAAAAAATGAAGTATGCATTCGTGAAGGGCACGCCAAGCCACAGGCGACAAAGAAGAATCTCCTCAGACCGAGATGATCCTGAGACCAGACGAAGCTTGATATCGGGATACAAGTTATGTGGGCGAGCGTTTTTGAATTCTGTCGAGTTTCGCTGTTACAGTATGAGGTCACGTGCAAGCGAACGAAGCCTTGTAGCTGCGTTGGTTCTTGAGAACGGGATGGCTGTGTACTGCTTACCATCATGTGCAGATCAAGCGACCTCATCTGACGGTCGTTGCCATATATACAGCAATGACCTGGTATCCACTGATACGCTATGCTGTGTTGTCTCTGAATTGTTTGGTGGTTGATTGATTGATATGTGGGGTTTAACGCCCCAAAACCACCATATGACTATGAGAGACGCCGTAGTGGAGGGCTCCGGAAATTTAGACCACCTGAGGTTCTTTAAGGTGCACCCAAATCTTAGCACACAGGCCTACAGATTTTCCGCCTCGCCTCCATCGGAAATGCAGCCGCCGCAGGCGGGATTCGATCCCGCGGCCAATTATTTGGTAGTGAAGAAGCCCAATTTCAGCTACTCATTGTTCATTAGGTTCATGGCAAAAGAGTGACATAAGACATTGAAAAGTTGCCTTCTAGTCCGAGATGGTGGACCAAGATACCGGATGTTCTTCAAGTAATATCCAGAGCTGCAAGCATAGCAGCGAGTTATGCAGCTGTCGATGACGTCGAATGCGATGTCTTGAGCATTTATACAATATCTACATACCTAGATTTGTATCGCATCCTATGCCTGTGTGATCTCGTGATCGCCTCCTTAACTTCGAGCTCGCAAAAATCGCTAACAAAGGGTAAGAGTGTTTCACATATATGATTGTCTGTTCATGACACGAATAACGTGAAAATCTTGTCGCGCACGCCTTCAAACACCTTCCTCTAGATAGTCGAGCACATATCCGTACACAAAGAACCGTGAAATGCTGGTACGTGCCAGGTGATTCACAGTTTATATCTACGGAAGAACGGCGGAAACATACATTTGTAATTTAAATGCAAGGGCTTTAAAACGGCCTATGACATGCGTGTCACATCGATAAAAATATTAAGGCTTTTTTTTCTCGGCGAGTCCCGTAGACCGAATCTGGGGAGAGTCGAAGCATGGGTGGAAGGGTGTTTCAACTCCGCTAACGTGGAACCTAGGAAGGTCCGAAGCCTGCAGTGTGCGCTGGTGTTCCCCACACCGAAAAGTGAGCGAGTACAAACTTTATAGAGGTCCCGAGGAAAAATAATGTGGGTCCGGAGGCTGCGCCAATTCATCCGGTGTCTCCACCGTAGCCGGGACCTGTAGACAGTTTGTCGGCGATGACCTGGGCCCTCTGGACAGCCTTGAGCTGAACAATGAGCTTTGTACTTCTAAGAGCTGTGTCCCAGAAGAAACGAAGGAAGTAAAACGTTACTTTACATGAAGGATTTTGTGGTTCTAGGCCAGCTTGGTCTCCAAGTCGCATGTATAAGACTCTTCAGGAAACGTCCGCGCCCACGTTGGCCGGATGCAGCCACAGTATTTACCAAAATTGTTGCTAATAGATAATGAGAAATAGGAAAAGAAGAAGGACCCGACCGAGGCAATTCGCCACAGTTTTGCGGAAAAGATTTCTCTGATGAGGCATTAGTGGTGCCAAGCCTAAAACTAAACAAAACCATAACCAGAAAGACGAGCAAAGTGCTTGTTCTTTGCGCTGTAAGCAAAAGTTATCCGAGATTGGGGTATTTGTGGCTCATAATCTCCGTAAACTATCTCGCGTTTAAAATTGCTACCTCATGTTGGCGTAAAAGGCGGTACTTGACGTTGTTTTAGCACCACCGCTGAGGGATTTATTAAAAGGATGTCACCATCCAGTTCTACTACGAGGGAGCTTTCTATCGCCTTATTTTTTCGCGTATATATATATAGTTCGCATCTTCAAATTACGACACTTCTGTGAAGCGGTAGTGCATTCACGTGCCCTTGATCGGGGTCGTTGCGCGACTAATCAGTAGGCGGAAAGCGGCCACGGGCGACAGTACTTGTTGCGCGGCGAAACTTATCAGATGCCTATATCGGTCTCACCCTGTATGCCCTGCGGCTCATGCCCTTGACGACTGCATATAGGTGCACCGTTATCGGCATCCGCTTCACACCCACGCGGTCCGTTAACGCTAAGCTTTCGCAATGAAAGCTGACCTCGAACGATCTATGAACGAAAAAATGCTGTTTCCTAACTGTTTTACTCTCGTTTACGTGTGCTGCCACTCTGTGGTACGTTGCAAACAATAGAACAACGGAGCTTCTCGCCGTTCTCGATATTCTGCTGAGTACGGCGTTAGCTATTTCTATTTGCGTTTTATTGAGTTTTCAACTCACCTGGTGTTGTAGATAGCAGTTGAGATAACTGCCTGACGCGCACGTGACGCGAAGCACAGAATGGAAGGCGTGACCATAGCTGATCGCTATTTGTGGAAAGCGCATACCGGGTTGTTCACACCGGCGAAACTGTGGCGAGAAGGGCACAAACATTGTGGGCGTTAACGATTCTGATGGTGTATGAACGATATTTGAGTGATGAATTCTATCACATGTGTGTTTCAAGAGTTTTTTTTTAAGCGATGGGGGAGGGATGAGTATGGCTTGTGCTCACGGTAATTTCAACTCTTTTAACGAGGGATAATCGATGTTATTTCCACTTCGTAGTATGTTCACATCATTGAAGGCGTTTCACGTGTGAAACGACGAAGAAATTAAGGAAAAAAAGATCGCCACGCAGTGTTATCGAAGTGTGAGCCTTTTTTACACAATAAAATTGCACATAACCAGTTAATTAATTTGTGGGGTTCAACGTCCCAAAACCACCATATGATTATGAGAGACGCCGTAGTGGAGGGCTCCGGAAATTTTGACCACCTGGGGTTCTTTAACGTGCACCCAAATCTGAGTACACGGGCCTACAACATTTCCGCCTCCATCGGTGCACATAACCAGGCTCATAGTCAAATATAAACGCACTGGAACACTGGGAACTTGATTCTGGTAAAAGCGTTTACAACATTTGGCTGTTTTAGAGTGGTGGACATTCTCTCTTCCTTAATGGGCATCGCAATAGAACAATACATGTGCATCGCTACCACACTGTCTCACTCCAATTAATTCTTGACACACTGCGGTGTCTTTCTTAAAGAAAATTTGTGGTGATTATATTATTTACAGTTGAAACCACCAGAAGAATGTTGCTAGAGACAGCAACGTATAGGCACAGTATATTATGACAAACCGCAAAGCTTCCATGCAAAGATACATATGTTCCTCACAACGGCCACCCATTCCCCGCTCATGCCGATGATATAAACTTTTATTCGTATGCAGTGCTTGTTACTGTGCTCCATCACATCACTTTTTCTGATCACGAAACTCCGATTTATGACAGACCAGCTCAGTAACAATTTTCTTTCTAAATTGAACATGACTTTCGGCATTTTAGTACGGAGAACGCAGAGCTTACAGATCGCGAAGAACAGAAAACGTTCTACCCAGTTTCTTCGCTTTCGAAAAATTTTACAAATGGTTTCATTACATATCGTCGAGGCTTAAAGGAACGTGGAATTACCGAAAGAAAAATTCGTTATCAGCACAATCGCAATTTGGATTCGGGGCAGATGGTCGCTCCAGATAGCGATTACTCAAGCTCCACAAAATTGATTTTTTTTCACTTTTTTTCTTACTGATTTCATTTTGACAGCACTCGTATCGGCCTATCAAGAACCTAATGAAAGCGTATCCTCCCATTTCCGCTTCTCAAAGAGGCGTTTTAGCGCTTCTGTTCTTTTGGTGAAGCGAGGTCATTCATAAATTGTCAGCATGAAAAGCGAGATAATACGAAGATGGTCCACACACAATGCAACCTCCAGATACGTCTGCATAGAATCCTCGCAACAAAATCATGCGTCGCGTTTTGTTTAGATTGTATCTCGCGGATGATGTTTGATAGGTAGTCTTTTTTATAAGCATTACTATCCTGTAGGAATAATTAGAAGTATGGAGCAAGCAAGGATAATGAGGCAAAAGTGCGGGAAGCATTGCGTGGCACACCAAGCATTCGCAAGCCTTTGGCCGTGTAACCCTTGTATTTCTCAGCAAGTTCCGTAAAGAACTGGTGTTCTCACGTTAACCCGTGAACAGCAAAAACAGAAAATTTTATCAGACACTTTGCCTACGTTATGAAATTTAAAGACATACCACTGGTTATAGTCAGTTTATGCAGCAGCATAAAATGCTGACAGATATTCTGCAGCCACTCTTAACCAAGAACCGCATGGTCGCAACTAAATGCATTACATCGAGGATTGCCCAACTTCACTTGTGGTGCCTGTGGTTGTCTAACAGCTGTTGTGGTTTGCTGTTGGCTTCATGCTTGGCAACTGTATAATAACTATTACAAATATACTGCTATGACTTCGCAAGTCATAGTCAAGAATATGACTTCATAGTCAAGAATATGGCAAGTCAAGAATATGACTTTGCAAGTCATATTCTGGTTTTTCTCGTCCTAACAGGAATACGCCCACTAGCTCTGCTTATACATGGTTTAAAAAAATTGACTTGTGTGTTATAACATCACTGCCGACGATACTTCGGACCAGAAACTACTCTGCCTCATAAGCCCAAGAGGCACATAGGTGACTACTCAATCTGCACAGAGACGTCTACCTCGTGAGACATGGGTCTAAGACAAATTATATGACATAGACAATTTGTTCACTGTTTAGTATGAAATCAATTCCCGCTATTATAGCCTGTAATTTGTAAGATTTTTGTTATCACTACATTTTAGGATCATTATCACATCCTGCTTCCAATATGTACGGCGTATATATGAAGAAATAGACAATAAAGAAAAAAAGGCCATCTTATTACGCCCTTAGAAAGCACGAGAAATGCCACGTGTTTTCCCTTTTTTTTTTCTTTCTTGAGCAAAGTTATCCATCTTACAGCACCCATTCTGTCTCCGGTTGCTGGCCCCAAGAGCACGTGTATCTCTGATGTAAGTGGCAGTTACGAAGGATTGCGGTTGACCTTAACCTGAATAGGATCGCGTGTAGCGACGCTGATAGTGAAGGGTGTGCGGCTCGTGCCGAGGAGTAGTTAGTGTGCCCGTCGGGGCTGTAAAGACATTATGAAGCACAATTGAGGGCGCGATTCACTTTGGAATTACGCCTGAAAATTTCCCGCGCATGGCCAATGGTGAGAGATTAAACGTATAACTAAAGCATAAACTTGCGATGATTTGATTGATGTAGAGGCACAAGTGTTGTTTGGTTGGTTCAGGAGGAACGTGTCGTTAAAGAGTGCAATGGTTGTTGATACCTACTACGTAAGTGATGGGTCTATTTATTGACTTCGAATAAAAATTAAGTCAGTTTTAAGTTAGCGCTCATCCGTATCAGACAAGTCATTGTGTTCTAACTGCGCAACAATAGTTCCCAATCAAATGTGAGATTAATAAGCGTGTGAATATAACGTGACCGCACCGAGCGCAGGACCGGTTTAAATGGCAAAATGTGGGACAGGCCCTGGCACCCTGCATGGCGGACGTAGTCAGGTGCATGATTACGATGATGATGATTCAAAAAGCAAAGTTAAATATTTGCTGTAAAGATACCTAGATAAAAGCTTGTCTGCTACAGTTCCTTTATAGACACGAATAATGTGAGTGAAAGCGAGTGAACGAATTAGAAAGCGATGCAACCTTAATCATACAGCCGAGAGAGGGCGAGAAATATAAGGGTTAGTGTCCCAATCTTTTGCAGTGCCCAACAGAGAAAGAGACAAAGCGAGAGAAGGAAGGAACTGGACCAGCTCCAGATTCGTCGGACATATCGGCTCTTACATTAGAGCGTCGATCGACGACCAACCAGTCTGGCTGCATCGGCACCCTTCCACGCTCTGGAGGCTAATTTTAACTTGGCGTCTGTGGCGCGCCAGGGCATCATCCGAGGCCGTCTGACGTCTGCACCGTGGCGAGATCATTGACTGCGAGAAGTTTTTTTGTTTGTTTTGCTGGCACGCCGAGAAGGCCGCACCACTGCTGATCTTGAGGGAAGAGACCGAACATGCCAGAGTGTATACAAGCAAGTCAGTGACACGACCACTCGGCCATTGGTTTCAGTCCTGCTTGTTCCAACTTTTCGAGCGAGGATTTTTACAGGCTACAGATTACTTTGCTTGTTGCGGCTCCTTGCGAGAAAAAAACCCTGCGCTGGCGAGCGTGCAGAAGTGCGGCCCTGGAAAGTGCTTCCGCCACATGCGTACCTGTACGCACCGTTTTTCAGTAATGAATGCTTTTTCGACCATGTGCGTGTGAGGCCGCGATGTTAACCAGTCTAGATGGACCGGTATGCTACTCAACGCTACGGAAATAGAGGGGGGGGGGCTTTATTGATTAATCACAAGAAAGAGGAGAGAGCACGCACACACAAAATCACGCATCTCAGTCATCGTAACGCTTTAGGTTTACAACGGCTGGAACAAGTCTGTTGCCTTTAATGTTTATTAAAAACGGAATAACCTGTATACATATTAGCTTCCCCCCAAATGAACAATCGGTTGTCAGCCCAGCGCTGGCACAGTACTCCCCTCGCTGTTCTGTCTCTATAGCAGTAGCACTGTTTGTTTCCGTCCTGATAGCATACAATAAAGCACAAAAATCATGACGTCAAGCGTAAGAGATCATTCTGAGAATACCATATGATAATTACCCCACAAATAAAAAAATCGGTTATTCTGACCTAACGTCTTTTCACCAATACTGTGGCAATCCCTTATCCATCAGAGGAAATGACCAGACTTATGGGCGTTCTGACTGCTGGGTTACGATAAATACGAAATGACCGAATGGCTGCCACATACAGATGCGGCATCTTGCGGTCATTTATTCTCAATTGTCGTGCTAGAGGTATCATTCTGAAAAACGCCCCGCCACGGTGGTCTAGTGGCTAAACTCGGCTGCTGACCCACAGGTCGCGGGTTCGAATCCCGGCTGTGACGGCTGCATTTCCGATGGAGGCGGAAATGTTGTAGGCCCGTGTGCTCAGATTTCCGTGCACGTTAAAGAACCCTGCAGGTGGTTGAAATTTCCGGAGCCCTCCACTACGGCGTCTCTCATGATCATATGGTGATTTTGGGACGTAAAACCCCACATATCAATCAATCAATCAAATCATCCTGAAAAACACACAGTAAACTTGTGCTGTTGCACACAATACAAGAAAAAAAAATGTGAACAGTACAAACAAAGTTATATATATAGGGCTCGAGCATGTATGACGAGTACTGTTTCTCTTCGATTTTTATAATCGAGGTGGTTGCGTCACGTGCCTTTAATGATCGAATCTCCGTCCACCGCACAACTTGGTTTTTCAAAGCGACTGGAAGTATGTGGAACACGGCCATCTCCGCGATGCCGTCGGTGCCACTGACGTCATAGCTGCAGTGCACGTTCGCCCAGGCAGTGCCGCTTTACAGCGGCGTGCGCCGTCTCTTCCGTGTCGAGGTCACTGGGCGGAGAAAGTGCTTTGTGGCCGATGAGATTGAAAGAGACGCCTGTTGCGAGAATGACGGAACGCGAAACTCCGTGAGGCGACATGGAGGTCAGGTTGTGAATAGCACCGCTTCGCTTAACGTGCAAAAAACGAATTGTCGAGCTGCGCCATTGTAAGCAATAAAGGACAGAGACAGCGCCCGAATCTGGGCCACCTGTTATATTCTCTTCTTTTCCCGCTTCGCCCAGCTAGCTCCTCGCACACCAGAGTCTCGACGCCGCTGCTGTTAGCCATCAAACTCGGCCATGACTGCGAGCGCGTGGAATGTCCGACAGTGCTTCATTGGTGCACTCGGATATGTCTATGGAGGTGTCTGTACGATTACACGGCTTTCGCTTTTCTTTCGCTTGCTGTCATTAATTGTAAATGCAATAGACCAACTGATGGTGATACGCTACTGCAACATCTATGCGAATTGTCATCTACACGGTCGCACTTGTACACATCTACTCTTACTACGCGTATGAGAGGGAAGGTGGTGCTATAGTGAGCGGGCAGCTTCAACAAATAATTGAAAAAAATAAAAAAACTGCATGATTTCTTTTGAAGAATTGTGACAAAAGCTCAGAGGAAGGTGGATATTTAGAGATATGAAAAATCTCTCAACGAAGAAGTACCACTACAGCTAACGTTTGCCCAAGTAGTTCTGTTTTCTCGAAGGCAATAACTGACATGTTTTGAAAACAAGACAATAACTGCGAGGTTGACAAAACACAAATAGAAGTTTGAGTTTGAGTTTAGTAGTGCACAGTTCCTTACCACTTTCTTGCCGTACTAATTAGGCCCCCAACACACTTTACAAGAGAACATACGGCGGTGGAAAAGAGCCGAGACAGTGGAAATGTGCCGTGATCGGGTGGTCTCAAGCCTTCAGATAGGGCATTCAGATGGGGCAGTATAAACACACAGTAACGTTTTTTTTTACATCTATTGGTTACCTTAGAGCAAAGATAAGAATTATTCTTTTAATTGTCGGTGTCAAACGGTTCGGCAAAGTGCGTACTTCGTACCCCCTAAATGGACGCAAAGGCACACTGGCTATATAACCATGCAGCACTTAGAAGATCCATTGTTATAGTTCTACCACTCTATTACTAAACTATACTACACAGCTATATACTATATAGTTGTGTTACTTTTACACTACATTTACTATATTATATACTTACAATATTTGACAACTATTGCAACTGCTTCCTGTACTCTGTCTTTTCATCCCGTCTTTATGAAGCACGCTTTTGAAGACGAATGCAGCAATTCTAGATTACGTTTTACATGCTCAATATTATTCCAGAGTGTTCAAGACGCTGTCAGAGAGTGGTTTATCGTAAGAATGTTTATCTTTAAACAAAAGTCATAAAATACTTTCTGATGAATCATACTTCACAAACATGAATCGATCGATTCTTGCTGAAACCGCCTATCACGAGTATCTGTCTATTAAGTTGTGTGTCCCAGACTACCACGAGAGTCATGAAAGGCACGTTTGACTGGAATAAGAGTATGAATCAATTTCTTATTAAAAGCTGGGCTGCAATGTTGCTATTCTTGGCTGTTTGTGCTGGGACAATAGGTTAGTTACAGGTTTTGAACGAACTTCTTAGAAGTGTACGGGCATCCCTAAAAAACCATTTAATTAATCGATAATTGCGGTGACACTGCTTGCCTTAATCGAAATCAGGCGGATGCGCAGGGAAGCGTCAAAAAGGAGCCGTACTCGCACGTAAATGCGCGCGACATGCGGGAATTCGCCATAAAAGGCTCGTAGCGATGTGCCATATGGATGGGGCGTGTTGTCATCTGTGTGTTAAACAAGAATGCACGACACGCTTGAGCGCTGGCGATGCATGACAAGAATGCTTTGTCTGACTTCGCTACGCGGAATGTGACGAAGGGCGTGACTCATTGTAGCCGCTTTGCTGCTGGGCTCACGGTAGTCGCTGTGTGTGCGCCTGCTCAATGTCACGCCAGAGTGCACACGCGACAGCAGACACTGATTGCTCCACCTATAGTGCATTCCATGGCCGCAGTGAATATCTGCGTGCAGCGTGCCCTCGGTGTTTGTCATCCATCACCCACTATAAAGCCCTCTTATTTCGGTATCGCCACCTCACGATAACCGTTATCGCAGCCGTTGTCGTGCGGCTGAGCTGGTCACGCCACTACGAGTGCTTAAAGCGACAACTATTACTGATGATTGCCAATAATAAGAGCCAAGTGTTATTTTGCTGTCATTTTTTCTGGCAACCCTCGCGGGCATAGTATTTATGTTGCTGCGGTCTGCTGGAGGTGCAGCTCGTACTGCCTGTACCTGGGCGTGCTTTTTGGTGTATAATATATGCGACGTTTAGTTGTGGCTCCGAATGCAGTAACCTATAAAAAAACCTCATATAATCTTTGATAAGCATTGGCCCAGATACACGTGCACGCAGGCTCACTGCTAAATAGTAATAAAAAGGGTCTTCTACATAAAACTGCACCGGGCATTGTCCACTGGTAAACCGGCTTAAAGAGCACACACAACCTGTTGATATGCACATAAAACCCAAGTAATTATTTCAACAGTGGAGCTGTTAAATGTCACCGTTGGTCCTTGTGGCGTTCGCAAAAAACTCTGCCCAGCTTTAGCGGGTATCTATCTGCCAGCCAGCTCCTAGCACAGCCATCGATGTTGGTGATAGGCAAGCGATTCAGATTAGCTAATCGATAGTCGATTACTAGCGCTTAAATTCTAGAAAATGCTTGGATGTGCTTAGCATGGATCAAATACATGGCCATTGCCAAGTGATGGTTTATCGGTAAGAAATAATAACAAATAAAAAGCCAATTCATAGCTACGTGATAACATATCAATAGCGAATAAAATCAACAGACTGCTTGGATGTGCCTAACGTGACCCAAATACATGGTCAAGGCCTACTTATAACCAATCAATAACCAATAAATAGGTGATGGATAATTGATTAGTGAATATAATAAATTCTCGAAAATGCTTGGATGCCCTAGTCTGTCCCTGAAATAGGTGACTGGTAAGTTGTGGTAATCAATTGATGGCCAACGAATGAGCGATGAATAGCACACGAATTCCAGAAGATACTTTGCTGTCATTGCTCTAGCCACATATAGTATAGGATTTGGAAAGAGAAGTGATGGTGAAAAGGAGAGAAAAGAGGGGGGATGAGGGTAAGGCATATGATAGTCATGTATAGATGGTATAGCAAGAAGTGGGAAAAAGCAGTGACAGCGAGCAAGAGGTGAGAAGGTAAAGCATGACATAGTCTTGTATAGTGTGATGTAGCAAGGGCTGGAAAAGTCAGTGTGAAAAGGAGGGAAACGAGAAGGGGAAAGGGTAAATGTATGCTAGCCATGCATAGCATAGTATAGCAAAAAGTGGGAAAGAGAAGTGATAGCTGGGAGGAGGGGAAAAGGTACATGACTACTCCTCGCTATCAGTACTCTTTCCTACTTCTTGTAATGTATAGTGTGATGGAGCAAATGCTAAGAAAGTCATTGTGAGGAGGAAGGAAAGAAGGAGGAGAGAGGGTATCTTATGTGACAGTCATGTAGAGCATAGTATGGCAAATTGGGAATGAGAAATGATAGCGAGGAGGAGGTGAGGGGGTAAAGCGTAACATAGCCATGTGTAGTGTCATGTAGGAAGGGCTGGGAAAGGAAAACCATTGTGAGAAAGAGGGAAAGGAGCACAACGTCATCAGTACTACTGCTGCCTTACTCGTTGCACCGCTAGTGCGTAGCTGTCCCAGTGTTTAATTACTCCTCTTTCTCTGATTTAGGCATTTGATCAGTGTCAGTGCGTCGTGACACTATCGTTCAGTGTTCCATAAAATAGGTGTGGGATACAGTGACAAAATGTTCGTAGAACGCAACCGTGCGTGCGTCTACGTCTAAATTTCTTGCATATTATGCGAGGAATGATTGGTTAGCTGCCAGCTCGTAATACGATCGCGTGCTGCGTGGCGCCAACAGGCAGAAAAAAATTCTTGCATCAAGCGTTATACTATAGTGTGAGCTTTAGAACTAAGAAAGAAAAAAAAACACTAAAGACACGCGCGTGTTCTACATGCTCTATGCTTGGTTAAATAGAAACCTAGAAAAAAGTTAAGGGAACAAGAAACAAGGAAAAAGAGATGGAACAAGAAAAAAAAAAGGTAGGCTTATATTATTGCGCGACCACAGAAATCCCGGTTGCACATAGCCATCGGTGCATCGGTTCATTTCACGCCACCCAAATTATGATCGCGCCATAACACCGTGCAATCACGGATTGGGGCAAAATTTTGATGCGCATAACGTAAGCGACTGTGGTAGACATTTCGGTCGCTTAACAAAGGAGGCCGCGCGCCTGAAGTCGTCACGCAATGCGCGCGCCAGCCAAGCCGGGCAGACTTAAGTGATCCGCGCTTACTGGGGCACGAACATAAAAAGAATAACAATAAAGGGTTCAGACCACTATTGCACGGTTGCACAGCTACATACCCCATGGCCTCGTAGGACACCATAACTTTCTGTTTTCACCTTGTTCCACTTTGACTTGGTCTTTTTCAACCCCCTCCCCCCATTTTTTTCCTCAGTTTTCTGGAACTTGCGGAATTAACAGAGTAACGCTAGTGTCGCCTCGTTTTCATGACTTCTGCCCACAAGAAAGAAAGAAAGAAAGAAAGAAAGAAAGGAAGAAATAAACAAGAAAAGAAGGAAGGAAAGAGGGAAGAAAGGAAGGAAGGAAGAATGAAAAAAAAGAAGAAATAAAGAAATCCAGAAAGTGTGAAAGAAAGAAAGAAAAGAAGAAATAAACAAAATGAATAAAGAAAGTAGTGGTTGATGATAAGGATGATATCTGAATTTTAGTGACGCAAGATCATTCTTGGCTATAGAGCGCCGTGACAAATGATGAAAAAGTAGCAATGATCTTTGATTCATGGTGATACGTAAGGGACGCCGAACAGCAGAACGATATTTCTCCTATTAGTAAAGTAATATTTCACGATAGCAAAAAACACCACGCTTGTTGCGAGGAGACGCTTAGTAAGTTAAAAAACGAACGAAAAAAAAAAAACGGTACATGAAACACGTGGCCAGCGGGACATCGGCGGCACACAGCTTCAGACGAAACAAAACGTTTGTGACTTTGCGAAATGGTCTGTTATTTTTTACTCGCCTATCAAGATCAACAACGCTTTGTTCAGGTAAGCTGCACAGACAGGGTATGTGTAAGGCTTTTTTCATTTTTTTGTGACGCTACTGATCGGTTCATCAGGCTTTGAGACTGAAGAGTGGCATAAAATATTTTTACTTTGGAACCGGGGTCCAGAAAACGTGTGTGGCGACGCCTCTTTGAAATTTTTGCTCAATTTGTCATGACGTCGCATGTTTTGACGACGCATACAAGAGACTACGTTGTTCCTAATCGGTAAAAAATGAAGTACAATTTTTGTTAGTAGGGGATGGACTTAATATACCAAGTCTAGGCAACACAGAGAGAGAAATATCAGAAAGGTAGGGAGGTTAACTAGACTAAGTTCAGTTTGCTACCCTACACGGGGGAGAGAAGAATTAGGGAGAAAAAGAGAGAGATAGACGAGATACACATTGCACATAACACACACACCACGCACACAGTTCAGGTTGCACAAGCGGTCGCACAGTGACGTTGCCCTCAAAAATTGTAGAGAGAGAGAGAAAGGATGGAAAGGCCGGGGGGTTAACCAGATATTGGCATCTGGTTTGCTACCCAGCGCTGGGGGCGGGGAAACAGGGGCAAGAAAGAGGGGGTAGATCGAAAAAAAAAAACGCGCACTCATGTGAAAACGAAAACACACACAAGAAGGGCGTCCTAGCTATAACCGTTCAGCCGGTCGGTCGCAAAAAGTGGTGTAGCGCTTTCAGGGCCTTCTTCTGTGAAGTTGCATCTTGTCGATATTGTAGAATTCCTTGCTCCGACAGAGGTTGATTATCTAATTTGCTGAGTTTCTTGCGAAGGCATAGTCGTTGTTTACTATACTCTAGGCAGTCACAAAGAATATGTTGGATCGTTTCTTCTTTGCCACACTGGCCACAGGCTGCGGTGTCGGCCATCCCAATGCGTAAAGCGTAGGCGTTGGTAAACGCAACGCCCAACCACAGCCTACATAACAGGGTCTGGTCTGCTCGGCAAGGCCTCGACGGGACTTGAAGACTTAGCGTAGGGTCAAGCGAGTACAGTCACGACTTAGCGTAGGGTCAAGCGAGTACAGTCGCGCTTGCTTGAAGTGTGGCTGATTCCATTGTGATGTGGTTTGCTGGCGAGCAAGCCTGCGGAGCTTTCGTGCAGCATCTGTCCTAGAAAGTGGTAGTCGTAGTTTATGATCTTCTGTGTGGGCTGAGCGGGCAGCTTGATCGGCCCGTTCATTGCCGGTGATTCCGCAGTGACTGCATGGGTAACCCCTGAAATGTAATTTGGTGCCCTTTCTCAGTCAGGTGGTGTATAACCTCTGCTATCTCTAGTACCAGCTGCTCGTGTGGTCCACGACGTAAGGCTGATAGTAGAGACTGCAGTGCCGCCTTCGAGTCGCAGAAAATAGTCCACTTGCGTGTAGGTTGATCAACTACAAATCGCAACGCGGCACGAAGTGCTGCCAATTCTGCTGCCATTGATGTTGTTGCGTGAGATGTCTTGAATTTAATTGTCGTGGCCAACCTTGGTATCACTACTGCTCCTGTAGAGCTGTCCGGCTGAACCGATCCGTCAGTCTATGTATGTGTGGAGTCTTGGTATTTCTCATACAAGAGAAGTAGTGTTAGCTGTTTAAGAGCCGGTGACGACAAATTGGCCTTTTTTCTGGACGCCAGGTATGTTAATGTTAATCATTGGTTGAGCGAGGCACCATGGCGGAGTCACAGGTCTAGCGGCAGGAAAGAACGAAGTTGGGATCGACTCGCCATGTGCGGTCACTGTTTTGCAGTAAGATGTGCATGGTCGGACCACTGGTAGAGAGGCTAGGCGATGTCGAGGAGTTCGAGCACGGTGTCGTATATGTGTCCTCAGCACTTCAACATTAATGTGGGTCTTGTTGAGGTGGTCCCTTGTGATGGCGATAGTTGCCGCTGTTGATGCACTTTGGGGCAAGCCTAAACAAATCCGGAGTGCTTGAGCCTGGACACTTTGAAGCATTCGTATGCTTGTTTTACTTGCGTTGGTTAACGCAGGTAGGCTGTACCGAAGGAATGCAAGGGAAAGAAGGGCCGGTGTGGCTTTCTGGGCTGAAGTACATGAAGGCCATGCTCCCAAAATCTCCAAAGGGTCGGTGGTCCAGCCTCCTTAAGGCACACTGGAGGCACGCTGGGCAAATTTTGTCCAGTCAATGGCACCATAAGATAAACGCACTTTGAAATTTGTGACATCAACCAGTGGAAATTCAGTGCAAAATTTAAAAATAAAATTAACTTGATTTTCTCTCTCTCTTTCTCTTTTCACGAAGCCTATTATTTATGAAACTAATGACAATAGAGTTGTCAGAGCACAATTCATGAATATAAACTAATTCATTGCTTTTATTAATTGTTCGTTTTAAAGGGCCATGACGCCTAATTTTCAATGATATGTCTATGTTGCGTGTGTTAATCATTGTGAATTGGCAAAATAAGCTCACGAAATTTTAGCGCATTTGGTCGACCACCTAACTTAAAGTTGCATATTTTTACAAACACTTCAGTGACCTAGGAGTTGGGCACCACTGGCGCACTTGCGATCCGTGACGTAACGAGCAGCTAGCATCGCGAGCATGTGCATTCCATTGAACGATATTCATCTGCGGGTAAGGCGTGCGTGCAATCGAGATATTTTAGGTTTCTTCAGTTCGGTACCGAAATAGTGATTTGCATAGGCCGTAACACTGGTACAAGACGATGGCTTTGCTCATTGTAGCACATGATGTCACACGTGCCATGGCAAAATGGTGGTCGCCTGCGGCAGGCGTGCTTTCCATTCTTGTTTTTCATTGAAATATTCTTCAACTGCGCACTCTTCCTATTTGTATAGACGTAACAGACACTTTACTTCTTGTTTTAGCTGAAAACCACAAAGTGTTGGACGACTATGGCGTTGGTAGTAACAAGGAGGGGGGGGGGGGAGGGCATGCCCTAGTTCCCCCCTCCCAGAAACAAAAACTTTCGCTACAGGTTTGTATGGCCCCTTTAGGTGGCTGTATAGGGGCCAGAAATTCCCTGCAATAAGGGCGAGCAAAACGTATAAGTATTGAAATGATGCGAGGTACGTGAGATGTCTGCAGTGAGAATCAATGATTACTGGTCTGGTAACAAATCAATTGACATATGGGATCAGCAGAAATGCATTGTCAACGACCTTGAGTTGAAGGGCAGCGAGGTACCTGAAGGTCGCGGGATCGAATCCCGGATATGATGCCGGCATTTTCAAAAGAGGCGAAAATGCTGTAGGCTGGTGTGCTCAAATTTGGGTGCATGGTAAAGAAACCCAGGTAGTCGAAATTTCCGGAGCCCTCCACTACGGCATCTCTCATAATCATACGGTGATTTTGGGACGTTTAACCCCCCATATCGATCAAGGACCGCGAGGCAGGTGCTCAGACAGTGACTGATATGTAAAACATTGTGATTCCTACTGATGAATATCACAGGATCCAGTGGAAACTGCTGTCGGTAGGGTAATGTAAATTGCTCTTTTCTGAAAGCATCTAATTCATTGCCGGGGATCAGGATGACAAGTATGGTAAATGGCTCTCCGCCTCTCCCAAACCCGTAAGAAAGGAAAGACCGAAGGAAAGAAAGAACGAACGAAACTTGCTCACTCGGCATCGAGAGTGTCTCCTCAATTGTCGGTCGGGTTTTGTACAATACATATCTCAAACAAAAGTGAAAAAAGTGATGGAAAAATATACGAAATGCCTTCATTCAACGTTGAGTCCTTTTGTGGAAACTTTAGCCTTAGATTGATGACCGGCGACAACACAAAGCTGTATACTGGCGTCTGTTTGGCACGCTTGAAAGCATGGAACACATTTTTAGCACGTCGCTTGCTACTATATTGAATCCATACCGGGGATCTCAAACACGTGGCTCGCGGACCACTTGCGGAGTGTGGATTCACAACCAATAAAACACTTGTGAATTTTTGAAGTGGTACTCCTATATTTCATTCCCCTGTTAAGGTCAACAACTCTTTGTTCAGGTAAGCTACCGCGCCACCGCGGTAGGCCAGTGGCTAAGGTACTACGCCGCTAACCCACGGGTCACGGGATCAAATCCCGGCTGCGGCGGCTTCATTTTCGACGGCGGTGAAAATACTGTAGGACCATATGCTCAGATCTGGGTTCATTTTAAAGAACTCCAGGTGGTCTAAACTTTCGGAGCCCTGCCCTACAGCGTCTCCTACAACCATTTGGTGGTTTTGGGACGTTAAACCACACATATGTATCAGGTAAGGTACAGAGGCGGGACAAGTTTGATGGCTTTTTTTTTTCATTGATGCACTTGATTTAGTCACCATGTTTTGAAACGCAACTGTGGCAAAAAATTTCAATAGTCCAGAATCGGCGTCCAGACTTGAGTCATTCTGGAGATCACTATTGACATGCTCCTCGACTCAGGACGCCAATCTTCCTTGAGAAATGCTTCATGTATGAGGTACATATAAGAGAGGCGCTCTGTCTGTCAAATGGCAGCTTTAGGACAAAAACTATTTACGCACCCCCCTCCTTCTACCTTTTTTTCCTAACGAATTTCGCGGGACTGAAGTTCGAGACATCGGTCCACCAACTGAGGTGAACTTGAGACGGTATATCTAAAAATTTTCTAATATATTGCAGACTAGAGTGAAGTTCAATCTTGTAAGTAAAAATCAGCCCGTTCTGGGTCACGCATGTAGCAAACCTGTTCTTGGTCTGCTGGGACAGATTGTGCTGCGAGTGTTGTACACGTACTGAAAACAATAGGTATATACTACGCTGAAAATAAGTGTTCTGTATGAACTGAACGAAAGTCGAAAGGCCCATTTAAGGGAATCACGCAAATTACGCGTCCCGCGCAGAATGAGAAACATACATCAGGGTCGGCACATTTTTTTTTATTTCAAGAAGTCTGCAGAGAACTGGGACACGACAAAGGAAAACTACAAACACACATTTCACAATTTACGAACACACGATTCAGAGCAAGCACATAGTGTGCGAGTGCGAGAAATAAGTACACGGGAAATAACTGATGAGGACAACGAAGGCATTTGAGCCGAAAAAAAAAAAAGACGAGCGCCATGAGGAAGTGGGAAAGCCCGTTCGTAATCAAGGGATCTGTACAATGGCAGGAAAGGGAGATTGAAGAGGCGTAGACCATAGGGATAAAGACGAGCATAAATCAAACAGGATGGCAGATGGAAAGGCATGGATATGGAGGAAGGGGGGTTGTGTATGTAGTAGATTTGTTGACGTCTCGCTTTTGGAGAAAGCAGACAGCGCTCCACCTTGGAGCCGCCTTGGAGCCATTAAGGCCCCGTCATCATATTTCCGTACGTGTCCACTCGTTCCAGCACTGCGGTTACCTTGTGCGAATACGTGCCACGGAATGGTCGTGAATATAAGTGACTTCGGCATTTTTTGTTTACTGATCGCGCTTTTGACAGAATGTTACGAAATTCTAGCTTTATTTCTTTTTTCGCCACAATGCCAGCCGTTTAATTAGAATCTCTTTATCAACTGCGAAATGGTACGCTTTAACGCATATAGTTTTTGAAAAAAAAATATGCAACGTATTTGACGGGCAATAGCATAGCTAGGCGTGCGCTGGCAAGTTTCGAATGGCCGTGTGGCGGCCATATCAAAACCGCTGCTTTGCTCTTGTTAAATTTTTCTCAATATATTTATTTTATTTTCTGTCCGTGGCACATTGTAAGCTGGCCTTCTAAGCCAGGGCGTAGGACATAGTTGTCTCTAACTGATTTCTATTGAGAAAGCCAGTCGGCTGTTCTGGCCTTCGCAGGTGTTGCGTTCTTTTCGCCTATCTTATATGATGCTCTCTGTATGACCCACGCTATTGTGCGTAGAAGAAACAGAAATAAAGAAAGATGCGCTGAAGGACCTCTGTGAAGCGGTGTGTGAGCTGGTACTCAAGAGAGACTTGCATGGTATCGTTGATAGAGGATATAACCTTTGGTTCTTCTACAATGATGCACTGCTCACGGGAGGCCATGTGTAAATTTGGAGAGTCTTTATTACTTTACGTTGTCACTGTGCCATGTAAAGTACCATGCTCTTCGCTGTGGCCGTTGGTAGTGAGGAAGGGATTTTTTGAAAGAGGGACATTGGAAAGAAGAAAGCTAACCTCGCAACTGTCTGCGGCAAAGTCTGATACCTCGGCTGTGGGTCACAAAAGAAGGGATAAGTAGGATTAAACTAGATCAAGAAAAGTGAGGATATAGAGAGAAAAGCAGAAAACTGAAAGGTGGTTAGAGAATCCCGTGGATGGGGCCCCGATTGGCGAGTGGTCATCGAACAGATGACATAGCAAACGGGACAACCATCCACCACGATATGGCATTATGTGCACAAAGTGCACATAATGTCTTTCATATATGCAGTATACGTACCTCACTTATAAGTAGAATGCCGAATAGCATAGTGGCATAGTGGGTACTTCTATACTTCATAAAAGCTACGGTGGGTGTGTAGTGGCGTTCATTGCGCAGCTGCGCCTCTAGCGTACATGTCAAGGTACATTCCCCGAGCATAAGAAACTTGGCGAGCAAGCTCCTGAAAAAACACAGGTGTATAGTTTTCAGTGCAAAAACGTCACTCCAAGTACTCATATCTGGGGCTATTCTGCACACTGTACGAGGGTTCCTCGCTCAGTTTGTTTTGTAGCTATATTTGGTGCACTGAACCTGCTCGCTGTTTCCCTACTCGTCTACGCAACCCTGCGGCTATATATCTTTTTTTAGGGTGAGGAAGCGTCGCGCTGTTTTGCCGTAAACCTTCTACCCTCTTGTAAAAAAAAAAATGAAAAGAGAAAGGTGTACGTGCTCGTGGTGTAGCATCCAAGCAACCCGTCCAGCGCACAGCGGCTGTGTATTGAGGACGGTAGCGCGGTAGCGTATAGCGTGCCTCAGAACACGTAGGCGCCCCGCTCTCTCACCGACTATCGACGACTCCGATGTGTTACTTCGTACACTTCCGTAACGTTTGCGAACTAGACACTCTCATTGCTCCATGCTTCAGGCCAGTCACAAAAGCTTCCAAGCCGCACCAGCGCCAACGGCTGTCGCCATTGAAGTCTCTCACCCGAACCACTTCGCTGTTCTTAACGCCAGAAGGAAACGAAGGGCGCCACTACCCCGGTGGGCCTCAACGGATGCACCCTCACCGCTCCTTTTCCTGCTTATAAACGAAGACAATGAACCCGCATAGCTTCCCGGCTGTCACGAGAAATATGGACGCCGTTTTCTGTTACTTCCTCAACACCTTGTTCTTTGGGTGTGCTAATGTCACAGCGATAATTGACGAGTCCTTTCCACGAAGACTTGCTTTCTTTGCTGCCGTAGAAGGAAATAGGTATCGGCCTAAAGAAATCGCGTGACACTGCCGTGAAACTTAATGCATGCCTTGTTCATACAGGAAAAATGCTTAACAGACTTCAGAATCGTTCCGCAAAACTGTTTTGCCTCAATAACTTACCCGAGTCGCTGTGCCCATCTAAAGCCGTCGTATTGGAGTGTACAACTTTACAGACATAGACATGTGCAAGGTTACCCTTCAGGGAAGGGGGAAGGGGGTGAATGTTCGTCACCCCGCATCCCTCCCTATTATGTCAATGTATGGGGCTGAAATAGCGCCCCGCCCCGTGTAGTCGCAGCACGCTCCCTCCCTACTGTTACAATGTATGAGGCTTATTTAGGTCACTACAGTCACTTACAGCCTAAGAATAAATGTACGCTCTGCCCACAGCGGTCATCGTACCACCAGGAAGAATTTGCATAAATGTATTACTGAATTTCAGTCGGTTATTAACGTGACGCCAGGTAGATTACATGGATTTCAGGCATACCATTTGCCCGTACAGACTCGTGTTCATTTCATCAATTTACAGTCGAAAAATTTCACTTGGCGAATTTCATTAAAAATTTTCGACTTCACTGGTGAAGCGTATTGTTTTAAAAAGAACAGCGAATTTTTAATTTATAACATGCGATGTGTCTGCACTACCAGTGAAAGTATGCTTGTGGTTAGAACGGAAATCGTCAATCATTGCTCTGTTGCACGGATGAATGACAGTCATGCCATGGTCAAATGATATAGGTTGCGTAACTTGAAACGAAAAGTGTCGAGAAGCTATTGCCACATGCGTCAACGCCATCCGACGATTGAAGCGTGATTAGGTGAGGAGGGGACAAATATCCAAAAGAAAAATTCAATAGATATAATTTTTTAAATAGTCCTAATTTTATATATGCCAAAGTTACAAGTTTAAGGTTTATCCGATGCCTGGCTAAACGGTTAATTGCCTCATTTTTTCCTAGAGTGCCATAAATGGGGGGCGTATCTAGGCAATCTGCTATCGGGGCTTGAGTTTAGTTCGGGCCTGTTCAGTGCTTTGTCGGGTCAAATAAGCATCGCTCACTTTTGCGTGGTGGTTTCGCGTGTGTATATTTCGTAATTTATTAATTTGTGTATGGCTGTTCACTGACGTGAAATTTCAGAGCTGAAATAGCTCACATAATGTGTTGAAAGCTGCGCCTGTGGCGGCCGACTGCCGTCGCTGGCGAATGGCTGGTTCGTGTGCCCACGCCTTTCGGCACGGTGAAGCGGTAAATGCAGCACGCTAAGCGACGAAACTCCCTGATCCTCGAGGCTACTGTCTGGCTGCAGTGGTTTTCCACGATTGGGCAACGTGAGTTTTCAAACTATTGCGCCATTATGCTTGTGAACAGTTGTAATACAATTTCTCTATTTGCACAGTCTTTGGTGTGTATTGCAAGTACACTATTTGGCTTAGAAAACAACCTTGATTCTTCAATCTTTCTTTTTGGTGTTCAGTTTCTCTCACGCGTGCAAATGACCAGTCATAAAGCCGCAACAAAATCACGCATTTATCAAAAGGCATGTAAAAGGACAGCAGTTAAGAAAAATTTCAATTTCGCGCCATGAAGGGCAAATGCACGACGCCACTATACCACTTCTGGTTGTGACGTGGTATTTTATTAATTTTTTATTGTTTGTTTAGTGTCAGTTGTGTTCTCCATACGTAGGCGACTGGATACATGGGCTTTTATGGAAGTTTAATGATTGATTGATTCTTATGTGGAGTTAGACATCCCAAAACCAGTATATGATGAGAGACGCCGTAGTGGAGGGCTCCGGAAAATCCAGCCACCTGAGATTCTTTTACGTGCACTCAAATCTGAGCACACGGACCTACAGCATTTTCGCCTCCATAGAAAAAGCAGCTGCCGCAGCCGGAATTCGATCTCGCGACCTGCGGGTCAGCAGCCGAGCGCCTTAGCCACTGGACCACCACGGCGGAGGCCTTCTATGAAAGTAACGCTACCAATTTACATATACCTTGGTCAAGCTGCAGTACTGGGGGCGGAGCGTCCATTTCTTCTTAGGTTGTAACGCCCCCTCCTCCATTTGTGCACTTGTATGATTAGTAGGAGATTTACGTCATGCATTGGGAACATTTACAATAGCAATCACCGTTGGATTCGAAACTAGCAATGGTATTTTGCCTCAAAATTATGGCTTGCCTTCGTTGTTACGTAATAAAATGTTCGACACAATGTTACCCTCTTCGTAAAACTTGCCCGTAAAAGTCTGCAGCCCTCTTGGATACTAATGGATGACGCTGTACAACAGGGGAGAAAATCTTGCAAAACATAACGAACCGTAATGTGTGACACGCAGTAAATCACCTTGGCGCTTCCAATAGGTTGCATTGTCACCCCCTCCTCTCTCACAGCGTCGTGCACCTCCGTACATAGGCCCACCTTTCACCAATTGGCCTCTCAGGGCCCGTGCAGGGGCGCTGCCAAAATTTTTTTGGGGTGGGGTGGGGGGAGGGGGCTCCTTGATTTCTATGGGGCACCTTCCTTGAAATGGTCATTTTTTGCTCTATCTGTCATCGCTAAAAAATTTCGGAGGGGGGGGGGGGTGCACGGGTTCGGTTTGCCACTTCCTGGTTGCGCCCCCAAAACCTTTTTCTGTTTCCCACACCACTCACTCGGAGGTCACGAGGGGTTTTATGGAAGTTTTTGCGCCTGCTGTGTTTCGGTCAAGGCCACCACGCAATGAGAGATTTCAGGCTTTCGCCTAAACGTACGCAGGTTAAGGTTTCAAAGCCCCTCACTGGCTATAGATGACAGTTCAATACTGCAAAACAAAAGAGACGATCTGGTTAATTAGCGCTTGCGAAATCTTCTATACACAGAACTAATGATTGATATGTGGGGTTTAACGTCTCGAAACCACCATATGATTATGAGAGACGCCGTAGTGGAGGGCTCTGGAAATTTCGACCACCTGGGGCTCTTTAACGTGCACCCAAATCTGAGCACACGGGCCTACAAAATTTCCGCCTCCATCGGATACAGCCGCCGCAGCCGGGATATACACAGAAATAGTATCTTCAACTGAGCTATACGATACGGCAGCCTACAATCAACATGCGAATTGCAGGAAACTGGCGCATTACGTCGGAGACATTTCCATTGTGTTTGGCTTTCGTTGCGTTTCTCACATCCTGTTGTATTTTGACAGAATCAAGTACTTTTTTCATTCATTCATTCCATTTATTTTCCTTAATTAACAAAATATTACATTCTGGATGGTCCACTGGTCTAAAAGCTGTAATCGAACAACTTGAATGGAAACATATTACATGGCAAACAAGGGACAGCTGGACTGGAAAGATCTTCAACATTAAAATAAGATCACATTAAACATTTTCAACATTATACGCATTAAAATAATCGTACATAGCGTGATAGGCACTTGATTTTTTGGATAAACACTGTTGAACAACAAACAATACTTGCCGAATACTTGAAAGTTATTTGCAGAAAACAAATGGCAATACTACAATAAAAAATGTAACCCATAGAATAAATTACACCCATAATTTCGGCAGCAAACTACACAAACCATTAGCATCATCACATTATAATAAAAGAAAAAAAAATGGTACTTCAACATACACATCGATACAGAGGAGTATATGAGTACACGTTAGTGAAATAATTTAAATGTATAAACATTAGTGATTCGGAAATATTTCATGTAAAGTATCAAGTGCAGTTTTAGGTAAATGTTCTTGCGTATTCAGAATACATGCGTGGTTATATTTCAGTGACTGTAGCTTATAGGCAGAGCGAAGACCCGGTATAAGTCAGTCACATAGATAATACGTGTGTTTATGACGCGATTATGGCGCTGCAGAACAGCTGTTGACTGAATAAATTATTCAAACGCAGAAGAACATGAGCGATCGCACAATGCAGAACTCGTACATATATTGAATTTTAATTATACTATGTTTGCGAAAATGTGTTGAAGTCGGAAATAGGTGACTGGTGGTGGAAATGTGAGGGATCGTCTTCTGCAAAAGAAATATTGTTTGTTTCGTTGTGCTCAAGTAAGCCTAACCAGACTGCAATACTTTTGTAATCTATAGCCTTCTTTTAATTTATACAATGGCTGTGTACATGAGCTGATAGCGATTCCCAAACTTTACTTACCCTGAGACTGATTATGAACGGAACGCGACTCTGCGGCTACATACTGTGTGAATAAAGCAAGCCAAACACAATTTATATCATTAGAAACAGATCACCATAAGCTCTGTGAGACTAGTGGTAGTCACGTGGACAATGAAATGTGACCTTCGTTCATTCGCCATAGATTCTCGGAGTTCGGAACGCTCAGGGTTCATTGAATCCACATTACGACACCGCGCCGTGTCTGCAGAGTTTCCTGTCTTGCAAACAGAGTTCTTCATTCGTTCAGTCTGCGCTCGCTAGCACAGCTGAGGCGCATGCTGAGTGCTTCTTTCTGATCGCGCCTCTTTTCTTTGCGGCGTGTGTTTGCGGAGCCTTTGAGACGAAGGCCTCGGTGGCTCGCCAGCCGCTGCGCAAAGGATGATGGTGCGAGGCCCACTTCTGTTTCAGCGTGCACTCATCGTTGTTGCAATAGGTAGCTGATTTTTGTTATATATGATATAAGGATATCTGTGCAAAACTAGGGCTCCGGCTGCTCCACAAGTTTCAATATAACGCCTCATTGTCCATTCTCAAGGGAGCATCAGGTGTAACAAAGAACAGAACTACAATCGCAAGTTCTTGCAAAGTATTCTACCTGCGGTTAGGTCTAGGTAGGCCGCGGGTACTGCAAAGACAAAACGAGGGCAATAAATCAAGTGAACATGTTCGTGCTGCTTTAGGGAGAGTACAGATAGAATCACAATTGTATACAGTGCACAATAAGCCGATTCGTCTACAGTGTTTTGTAAGTTTCTAGATTCCGCAAACATACCACGCCTGGTCAAGCCACATGTTGTGTCTATGCACTGCAGCACAGACAGTGATTGATTGATATTGTTGTTTTCTCGTTTGTGCTGAGCGAACGAGACAAAAAACATATGTACATGTAGGACACGGGTATCCTCAATAAATTACTTTACATGCAAGGAGATGCACTACGAGTAAAGGAAGAGTAGCGCTCCTTTCAGATCCACGTCGGGAGGACGTTCTCAGTATGTTGTGAAGCCGGAGCCAGGATACATAATAGGCGTAACAAAAATAACTAACGAAGGTGGACAATGAAAAGTGCAAATAAGAACAACTAAAAGCGAGTGTTCAAGGCGTTGTCGCATTTCATCTGTTAGATAAGCGTGTTTTGTGCACAGTGGATAAATTTGAAGTGTCTTCAGAACTTACTTATTAAAAAATGAATGAAGCTTGCGCAAAGTCGAGGAAAACTCGAAAAATGAAAGAGGACAACTTCGAAACTAATTTGGTTGCTTCTGGGTGTTTTCTAGGACTCAGATAATGCATGGCTTCAGGTTACTTCTCATTGATAGCGTTTTCGCTGGATGATTCTGGGTTGATTCTCAGCGCAGAGAGGTTCAAGTTGAACCACGGTCAGCCACAGACACGACCCAAACTACAGGGACGGAAACTCGCCCTAAAATCTTACCTCTCATAGATCAGCCGGCACGTGATCGTCGGCGCGAACCTTTCATCGCTTCGGGGTCTTCTCGCATCGGCAGTTGCCTTTCCCGATACCTAGTTTTCTCTCGTTGTACACACACACTGGGTCTTAGGTTCGCTGTCGTCGCTTCGTGGCCATTTTCTGTTGGGCTAAGTGTTGCCGCCTTCATTTTAGTGTGGTAAGTATAGTAGAATTTACTGGACTTCAGCGGCACATTTGTCGGAGTAACTGCTCACTTTTCATTCTTTGTGGAATAGTGACGACTAGTGGTACTTACTTTATTTCTGTGGCTCACTTCTGTTTAGGATTGTGATAGTTCTGTGGTTTGTCGGACAAGGAAGGAATCGACAAGTAGCTTCACTTTTAAAGAGACACTAAAGGCGACTATTGAGTGAATGTTGATTGCTGAAATAGTGGTCTAGAAACCTCGTATTGTTACTTTTGTGCCAATGAAGGGCATATATTGAAATGAACTCATGTTTTAATTGTCCACGTCAGATTAGCGCACTTCAAATTACCCACCTCAAGAAGCGAACCGACCGGACCGACTCACGTCGCTGTTGCCGTGCACAACGTTGCCAGGCTTTACTGCGCTAGTAGCAGCAGACCGAAGGCGGCGTAAGCCACAGCAGCAACAACGGCTATTGATCAATTTTCCACCATTGGCTTCGAGATTGCAGACGTTTTTTTTTTTTATTTAACTGCGCCCCTCCGGATGACACAACATGTTAAGTGTAACTACGCGAAAATTGAATTTTTTGAATCACTCCTGCCATTCGCTATAGCAACGTCCAGCGGTTCTTTTTTTTCATGAATCAAACAGAAAAGAACAGACAGAATTTTATTCTGTTTCTTGATGCACGGAAGGTTCTTTATTTAGTGCAGATAGATCGATTACTAGTGAATAATTGTAAGCGGTCCGTCTGATGTCGTTTGGATCATTTTGAGAATGTCCTACTGTGGCGCATGTGTTCTTGCGTATTTAATTTAATTTCTTAGTAGGTAGGGCACTGTTGCTGAAAATATTATCGTTTTAGATGTTTTCATACATTGAGCTTTCACTCTGACGTGAATTCTTATTTGACTTTTGTGTCCTTTTAAAGAAGTGCGGGTTGAGGACAGTCATATGTGCGCTGGGCCACATTCGGTCCTCGTTAGTTTAGTGTCACTTTTTTGTGGACGTTCGTATTTTGAATTTGCTGGTAGTATGCACAACTGTGTTGCACACAGAAGACGTTTATTACTGGTTTACGACATCACAGACACGTGCACAAATTGCAAAAATGCTACACACACAAACAGGCATATAGGATATGCACCAACAGAATCAATATTTTTTAATTTTTGTCTGTAAAGAAGTCCAATCTACCCAAGAAGAACCGAGCGTCGGGCGAGAGTTTGTACTGCACTGTGGATGCATTGGGGATATAATACTATGACCTTTTATTGCATTCTTGTTTCCGTTTTCTTATTTTACGCAAAATGCCATCTAATCTATCTCATGAAGAATAGCAATGTTTTGTTATGAAAGATTGTCCAAATATAAACATTCGCAGGTCCCACGCACAGTGGGAACCAACGATATCCGAAGCACGAATGAGGAAGGTGACCCTAAAATCAGCACAACATTACGAGGCAGACGTAAATATGCTGTACATGGCTTCCTTGTCATGATTATCATGTTTGGACGTGTCATTTACCTTCGTTGTCTATTCACGTCTTGTTATACCAAGTCTGGTATATGTGGAGCTATAGCGAAACGGCTGAAAACGCGCTGTGAGCGTAGCAAGCAGTCAAGTTTTACATGACACTCATGTCCTGGTTATCATGCTTGGACGTGTCATTTACCTTTGTCATCCGTTCGCGTCACGCGATACCCGATTTGGTATATGTGAGGCTAGCGAAACGGCCGCGAGCGCATCATGAGCGTGGTATGCTGTCATGTTCTTACATCAGACGCATGCCATGATTTTCAAGTTTGCACCAGTCATATGCCTTCGTCATCCATTGTCGTCACGTAACACCAAACTTGGTATAAGTGAACCTAGCGAAACAACCTCGAGCGCACTAAGAGCGTAGCAGGTAGTCATGTTGTTACATGACACGCATGTCATGATTATCATGCTTGGACGTGTAATTTACCTTTGTCGTCCGTTCGCGTCACGTAATACCAAATTTGGAATATGCGAAGCTATAGCGAAGCGGACTCGTTGCGTATTCTCTGCATCACTTCCAAACATGTTCTCCCTTTTCCAAGTTTTCTCGCCGCTTTCCGCCAGCGCCACGAAGACATTAAATACCGGCAGATGGCCGAGCGATCTCCCGGTATCGAATGTCTTCGTTGCCTGTCTTTGAACGTATGTCTTCGTTGCGCTTCTCGAATGTCTTTGTTGTGCGTCTCCGAAGAGACGCAGCGGAGTGCCTTTCTTCGCTGAGTGGCTTGAAAAACAAACGCCGGCATTCCGGGAGCCGTGGTCTTCCCTACGCTCTTTCGGTCTCAAGCTGCCGTTTCGTCCCCCCTTGCCGCAAGTGCAAGACACTCGCACCATGTCAATCTTTTCGGGAATCGCTGACTCCACGGTTCGCTCGTGGTGGCGTTCACATCTCAAATTTAGTTAGATATTGGGGTTTAATATCCCAAAATATAACCATATGATTCTGAATGACGGCGTAGTGGAGAGCTCCAGAACACTTAAACCTGAGTGCATGGTCCTCAAGCGTTCTCGCTTCCATCGAAAGCATCAGGTCCTCGGGCCATGCGTATGAGGCCGCCGATCTAAGCAACAGTGCACGACGGGGCACGATACTTGAGGTAGCCGGGACACATTGTATAAGACATCAGCATAAGAGTTGGTTACAAGGGAACTTCAACTGAGGCATATGGAAACAAAAGGCCTCGAATACGGAAACGAAAAAGAAGGGAAGAGCTAGCTACCACACAACCGTGTTAAATGCTGACCTGTAGCCCCATCGATACAACTATTGTCATACACTGTCCTAAATATTTTTAACATCGTGACTCGATCACTTGTGCGCTCATTGCTGAGACCTGTAGTTGACGCGCGCATCTTCCCGTATATAGCGTGCAACTCCCTTGCAAAGCCGTGGCCTCACGTTATCACCAATTACACCCGCAGACCATCTAGGTTTTCAAGGGCATTCCGCGCCCACTTGGGCAGAAAGTGCTGAGCTCCAAGGAAGATCTAATGACAGCCGTGAAGGGCTTAGGCAGTTTATCATTATTCTGCGGTCATATGCATGCAAGACCGGCAGCTGCTCCTTATTTTCATTTCGCCTTATCTTTTTGGTGGCACCGGGTAGCTTCTATAGGGCCATGTAAAAATAACAGTGGTGAGAATAAAAAAAAGAATATAATGAAAGCCACTGGTGCTTCCCGGAGTCAGTGTTTCGTCACCCTGAGATTGTTTTGTTCTCGCCATTTTACACGTGACTTCCGAGATGAGGCCGCGCACGTTGCGTTTGGGGAGCACAATTGCTATTATTTGTTCATGCCATGTGCTAAATCACGTTTCCTGTTCGTTCTTATGTTTTTTGTGCTTTTTTTTCACGAGGTGCGCTATGGAACATCCAGAACAACTTTTTCTTGGGCAACTTAGTGCTTGAATTTCCTTAGTATAGACTTGATAGCACCACGAAATTCATTTCGTGGAATAGAGAAAGAAAGTAAAATATTGTGGAGCGCCAGGCTGCCAAGTGTTCATTATGACGATTGCAGAAACGTTAAGGGGAGAAAAGAATAAAGCAACCTTCCGTGCTTGCGCAGATAACCCAAGGTGTACCATGCATAGATGTTGAAGAAGTATTGCGCTAAATTACGAAACGGATACGCAAGAAGAGATCAAGACGTGTTGTGCATTATGTTCTCTTTCTTGAGTCCGTGTCGGGATTTGACGCAATATAAATTCACGATGCATTGTGGACTCGGGCAAATTGCCGCCATGACATTACATTACATGGCCATGATAACATGTCTCCAAGAAAAGACGGTTAATGTAGAATATAATGCTATAGGCGTATCACTGAAGCAATCAGGCCCACTCTATTTAAAAAATAAAAAGCTTTCACCACCCCTCTGGCAGTTTGCTAGCAGTTAGTTCACTACTGTGGTCGAGAATGAACACTTGCGCAAAGCATGGCACACAGCGAAAGCACTTACAGTGCGCACGATTGTGAGAAATGTAACTCTTACTCATGCAATTCGAAGGCTCCCTCACTCCGTTATTATAGTGCAACGTTCCGCTTGCACAATGCAGGGCTTTCTGCATCTCAGGTGCACCTCCACCACTTCAACGAGTGCCTGAGAGGTTTGGCATGATGCTTCTGGCAGCACCGCGGCTTTTTGCGTGCCACTAGAGTACAACTGAGCAAACTTGTTGGCATTTAAAAAGACATGAATTGCATATCCAAGGAACAGACTGCCAGGTCATTATTCGTAGATCTCTGTATTAGAATTAAAAAGTCCGAATTTGTCAGCGGTACGTCTATAACATTGTACTTTAGAGAAATGTGATTCCTTGAAAACATCTTGTACTTACCATGCATATAGGCCAAGGAATGTCTTTTTGCTCAGCTAAAAAGATTTCTTTCTTTTTCTTCATATTGTGGGATTCTCATCGAACAGCTGATACTTTGTCACTTCAGTTGAAAATTCTTTCCTTTTTTTAACGAAATATATTTTGCACACCAGTTAAGCAAACTTGGGGCAATCACGAGCGGGTCCATGCTTACTTCTTGGTTTCCCTGCTATCTCCTAATTGAGCTGGTGGCTTCACTTTGTCATACACAGTGGACCAGACATCGGCGTAGAAGGAGCGCTAGCGTGAAACTGGATGCCGACACCATACAACAATGACGACGATGACGACGACGACGACACCAACAAGAGAGACAAACAAATGAGAGCAAGAAAGCGAGGTTGAGCAACTTCAGTTTTAATATCACTGAAGGAGATTTCTTCAAACTCGAGCAAGCTGCAATGCTTTGGGCGCAGGCATTCCTATAGAGCCTGAAAATGTTTACCCGCTGAAGATGCCTTTCTTGAAATCTAGAATTTTTTTGAAGCCATTCCTGCCCTTTAATATTTTGCGGCACATCTATGTCAATCCCATCTGCTTGCGCGTCGTATACCGATTATTGAGAATGCTCTTGCGGTCACAACTTAAAGCGGCGCTTTAACAAAACTGAGCGCGTAATAAAGCGTGCAAAATGTTCTGGATAACCAAGTGATAGCTTGTTTGTTACTACACACGTTGCGCATAGTGTGGGATGTCCTCTTAAATATTGCTGTTTTCTTCGCAATGTTTCCTGAAGACGCCCTTTCGTCGTTTCATCACGGAGTTCTCTATCGTGTGTTCAACAGCCATCTATACTCAACGGGCATACTTTCGCGATTAGAGGGCCCCCAAACATACCTGGCAGTATGCCTCGTGTAAAAAACACCAGGAGCCATGACAGATGTAAACAAGACAGACAGAAGGAACATAAAGTATGACAGTGTGATCGATGGCTAGATGAAGGGATGGTTGGATGAATCGATGGATGGATGGATTTCATAGAGAACATACATGAAACAACAAGACCGTTTATTATTCACATTACCGCCGCCAAATTCCACTGCATTTCAGGAAACACAGCGGTGCTCCGTTGGCTGCCTGCATGGAATTGTTCCATTGTTGCTGCCCCGTGAGGTTCAGAAAATAGAAATAGGACGGAGCTCAATTTCGTGGTTCACTTGAGCTCGCTGGCAAGTGTGGCAACCATCGCCGTTCGAGCTGTGTTTACCCCGGACACGCAGGAATGGCTGGTCTTGGAGACCTATGCTTTCAACCCATAGCTGGGTGCGTGTCTGCCACGCGCGCTCCTTCTTGTGCACCTCGCTGCGCAATTATTTACTTTCTCTGAGGGGTAAGGACATCGACCTTCCTGTGTATCAGTGGTATACGTGTGTGTGTGTGTGGGGGGGGGGGATGCTGACGGTACACTACCTGATTCCTCTGCAGTCGTTCGGAAACGTTATGCAGCAGTAGTGTAGTGCTATGTTTTAATTAATGATCAGCCAGATAGCAGGTACGCGCGCATTTGAACAAATATATTACAGCCAGTAAAGTTTATTAACGACCAGTTATCTTTCTAGTTTACAGCGGCATATCCAACAAAACGAAAATCTATGACTCATAATCCAACTCTACAGCTTCGCACGGCAAGCTTGAAAAGGTAGTTATTGACGGCTCAGTAATTTGTGTTCTTTTGTTGAGTAAATGATGGCTATAATAATGAGAATCGCTCATTTTACTACAATCCTCAGATCACTGCACACGTTGAAATCACTGGGTTGAAGGCATGAATACAATGAATTCAACTCTGTTTGTCAAGCTATACCTAAAATTTGTCAGAAGATACAATAAATGTTTAAGGTACTTTTCTACTTCTTGATCATACACAACCCCTCATTACATTGCTTGAACATATAAAAGCTCCAAATATAGGAGACCCCACGGCAAGCTATTCTGCTAGCCCTCAATTTTGTATACTAACGAAGCCTGCTGTATCTGGCTTTATTTTTCGCCCAAAAGATTTCAGGATCTCAAGCATTATATCACAAAAAGCTTTCGGTCACCTCATTTACCAGCTCCTTACGTCAGAACTAACAGCACATTTTCAAGTTTTTGTCAAGAGTAAGAGAAATATCTCGGTAGTTTTTCAGATAAAAGGAACGTGTGTAAGGGTCATGGGAACCTCTTGTCATTCTTATGTAGCTCAAAGAAGACATTTATTTGAAAATATTTTGCCAAATAACCGAAGAAAACTTTAGAAAATCATTGGACTCTTTTCTAAGGCTCTTCTTGCTCACCGATGCTATTAAAGTACATTGGTAGACGAAACCGGATGTCATCAAGGGCCTGTGTTTGTAAAGTGAAAGGGTCTAAAGCGTTTTCAAATGGTTTCTGCTGTACAAGCAATAAAAGCGCTGAATAGGACACATTTAGGAGTGAACTCTAAAGTTCTAACACATTTCCGCTGATATTGAAATGATCCTACCTTATGGACATTTGAAATGTGCAGGCCACGTTCAAAGCGCTCGTGTTGGCGACATCCTTAATGGGAAACAATCTGACTCCATGTGAACAGCTTACAACTTTGTTTGTTATCACTTTATCAGTGTCTTCTCCCTCGCTGTCCACACAACACCTCGAGCGGAGGTGAAGCGGTGCTTAGTGAAGCGGTGCTGCTGTAGTGGGCTGTATCGAAAAACGTGAAATACTCCTGGAGTTGATATTCTAGCGCGTCGACGACAAATGAATCGCTTACGACTAATCGTGAACTGCACTGTGCTGCCGTGTTTTTGTGTTCGTTCTTTTGTCTTCCAGCTTTAGTGCTTTTATTTTTTTCGCAGCATCACTTGTGGTGCATTCAAGGGAAACAAAAATAGGGAACTCTGAGAGAGAGAGAGAGAGAGAGAGAGAGAGAGAAATAGAAAGATTACACATTAGGCAGTACTCGGTGCCTTCTCGCTCTTGCGAGCGACGCTGGGACGTGTTCTCAACTGTATGGCTGCACAAACAGCGTATTTTACTTTTTTTTGCCATTTTTCTCCCTTTACAGATAAACAGTATACATGGAGCGAGTACTGGCCTTCACCCGCCTTACACACCAATGTGTCAGCGTAGGATTCGAAAGGAAATAAACACCGGCAAAAGGAGGCCGTATTATCAGTTTAAAAGAGTTCTGAGGAATATGACCGATGCGTGGTGGTCAGCGTGCGAGCGAGTTAGAGTACATTTTGTGCACATAACGTGACAGCGCGTCTCAGCTGGGAAAGAAGAACCTCGTGGTAGACTTCCGTATCTGTTTTTTGTTTTTGTTTTGTTTTCTCTTGTCGGCACCATTCCAAGTTTGCGATAAGATACGACAGAAGCTGCTACATCGTGTTCCAGTCATGCGATCGCCAAGTTAGTGTTGGGGTTACTGCCGTCATTGTACGTCGGAACAGTAACACGGACATTCCTTATTGCAGACTGCTTGCGTTATATTAGGACAGCTGGAACATCCGGGAAGTTGCCTATCGGATGAATATTTTCCCACATTTACACCATTATTTGCGTAAATGGCCATCAGATATGATTGGACTATGGATAAACCGTTTCCTTTGCAAAGTTGTTTGCGCGCTGTTAAAGTGGGAAATTAGAGTGAGCTGCTATACGTCTATGTATTGCTAATAAAGTTCATTTGCCGTATTTTATTTTCGCGCATCTGTTAGCCCATATGACGTGCCTATATTTCACGACGATCAACACACGTCTTGTGCAATTACCCTGCGGTAAAATAGCCGTGAGACGTACGTCGGGTACAAACATTCGTCTACCCGTGTTAGCGTATATTATGGCATATGTTCCTTGCGCTTCTTAGGCAAGCGTGAAACAGCAGATGAATGCAGATTTATCGCAAGTGTTTCACCCTATTGTGGGTGAACCCACCATCAAAAAACAGTTTGTATAAACAAGAGGGCTCACCTAGCAGGTCTCTCTAGCTGAACTGTCAATGAGGGTCTAGCCAGGAAGTAGTAATGGCATAATGAATATCAGTGATGGCCACAGGCCCGTCCATCGTGGGAGTGGCCCATCGGGCACTAGGGCACATGCCTCTAGACTTCTATTAACAAAGCTTTCCGAAACCAAAGCAAACTGACCGATTGAAAATAACAGTTGAAAAGACGCTGAAAGAAAAAAGAAAATGAATGGCTAGTTGGGCAAGTTGGTACTGATCTATTGTGTACTGCGCAAAAAAACGAACTGAAACACGAAAAAAAAAAAAAGGACAGACAACGGCAGACTATCAACTGAAGTTTTAGTGCAAGACCGAGGCAATATATAAAGGAAAAGATAAAAAGCAAGGGAGGCCAAGGGGGGGGGGGAGGCACGAGGGGCCAAATCAACAAAACCTATGGCAACATCAGGAATAGCACACTCGTCACACAAAACCCAAAAAGCTCAACAAGGACAGATTGCGCTTGTCTGTCCTTTTTCTATGTTTCCGTTCGTTTTTTGCGGATTACATTATGGATTCAAAAAAGATGTTCCTCATTGCAGTAAAAACAATTAAAAATTATAGCATATCCACGGAGTTCATGATGATGAGTGGGGTGAAGCGTCCATCCGTCCGTGCGTTTGTGTATCCATGCATCCGTCCATCCATCCATTGGTGCGTCTGTCCGTGCATCTGTCTGTCTGTCCATCCGTTCATTCGTCCTTCCATCTGGAGAACACGTCAACTACGGCCATCTCGCATCTTTTCATCATATATTGAGCATATAGAAGTACCGCCATCCAGCGGACATTTCAAGCACTAAACGAGAGGTGGCACTCGTGCACTTTCTTACGGCCTGCGCTTCGTGTATACTTCCCACCTTTCACCACTTATAGTTCGTGGCTATTTACTAGTTCACTATAATCAAGGCACTGTGGCCCAACCCCCTCGCTGTGTGTACAGAAAAAGTGGTTAACGATTTCGAGTACTTCGTACTCAACTATGGGAGAGCAGTGAGCCGTCCCTGATAATCTAAACATTGCTAGAACCAAGGAGGCTACGCTCAGTGAGTTTGACGTGGCAACCCTTTCTTGTCAAATAGGGCTCAAAGTGCGTCCTTCTGCTACAAGTTTTTCTTTTTTAGTAAGCATCAAATTCAAGGCGAACTTTATTAAAGATTATATCACCAATTCTCGTCTCTATAAGTTATTTCATCAGAAACAACTATCTTTTCCTTTATGATTAACTTGCGTGGGTTTCCTCTTCAATCGAAAAGGGTGCTCACGTGCCGCTCCTTAGGCCGTGGAAGTGGCTACCTACTACTACGACTACTACTACATACATCGCGGACGCACAGCCCACGACATAGGGAGCTTCACCCCCGATACACCAAAAACACCACACTTCTCGCGAGAAGGCGCTGGGTAATCAGAAAACTGGTAAAGACAAATTCGGCTGGGGACCATCCCGCCTTGATGTGCCCGCACCGATCGCCATGACATTATCGATTTTATTAACAATAAGTGCTCAGACATACGCAGCTCTTAATTGGCAAAAATCAACCACAGTGTGTTCCAAGGAGTCGGAATGTTAACACACTAATAACAATTGCATACCCTATCTATGCGCGATGTCAGTACTCGATGAACACCACCAGTTGGTCGACATTTTTGGAGCCTTCTACTGCGGCATGCGCTATAATCACATCGTCATTCGGTTCGTGAAATCTCACAAATTCTCCTTATTCTCATTTTTAATTATTATCTACCCATGAACCGCTGTCTGGAATGACGCTCACAAATGACGGCACAGGGTTAATAATAACAAGTGTAGACATGCCTTCTATAATGGTGCGAACGAGGCCGAACGTACATCTTTTGCCCGGAGAAACCACTCACTTTTCTTCTCTCCACCGATTAGGTTACACGCGCAATCGGAACGCTTCCGGCAATTCGATGCTTCTCGTGCGCTGGCGCAGGAGCAGCGACCTCCTGTTAATCTTAGGAGGGCAGCCTGTGAGCTGGTGACCCGTGCTCTAATTGGTCGTCCCAGATTTTGCCTCCCGGCAACACTGGGGCAGTGCTAGCGCTGCACAAGATGCTCTGCTTGTGGTAATCGGCTTTACGTAGGCATTAAATATTGAGGCTAAGCGCGTGCAGCTGACATACTGTAAAATACGGGAGAGGACTATCGTGAGAACTACCACAAGGTCTGCTTCAGATAGATAGATAGATAGATAGATAGATAGATAGATAGATAGATAGATAGATACGGATGGATAGATAGATAGATACGGATGGATAGATAGATACGGATGGATGGATAGATAGATACGGATGGATGGACAGATAGATACGGATGGATGGACAGATAGATACGGATGGATGGACAGATAGATACGGATGGATGGATCGATAGATACAGATAGATAGATAGATAGATAGATAGATACGGATGGATGGATAGATAGATAGATAGATACGGATGGATGGATAGATAGATAGATAGATAGATAGATAGATACGGATGGATGGATAGATAGATAGATACGGATGGATGGATAGATAGATAGATACGGATGGATGGATAGATAGATAGATACGGATGGATGGATGGACAGACGGACGAACGGACGAATGAGTGGGTGGAGAGAGCGCTTGTGTGGTTTGCTACCTATACCCTATACATATCAGGAGAGTAGCAAGAATTTTTTTTTCGAAAATATGGGTGGCTTCAACGACCCTTTACGTATGTACGGTATGTGTGCGTGCGCACTTTAAAGACATGCAAACTTTAAAAATTTGAAAATGAGTTTGAACCTTCCCCACATCCCTTTTCATGGCTATACGCGAGTGATACACACCAAAGAGAACAAACTTTGCTCATATTGAATAAATGAAATAAATTATGTCATTGAGTATATTTGACGAAGCTTCATTCAGTCCTAATACGATCGTTACAAGCAGTAAATGTTCCCAGCGCTCATCAAACGTTTCTCTCTTTGTATACGCACATATTTGTGATATATTTCTGAGCTTAATACCTTCATTTCCGTCGATAGCTCAAACAACACAGTAATTTTATTACAACTGTACGAATGTTCAAGGCGTCTTTGTGCTGTCGCCATCGTCTTTCTCGTGCTGTCATGGTATCGATCAAAGCCACATAGCGTCTTTCGAAATACTGTATAACCTTGCCAGCCGGCCACGCATGTGCATATATATATATATATATATATATATATATATATATATATATTACTAACTAGCAGTACAGCTACAATTTAATCGAAGATTCCGCTAGAGATAGGCAGTGTCTTGGCTTCTGTCGAGGGACACGTCTTAGTAACCTTGCTGAATTGCTTTGTGTAGACAACTCAGTTCAAATGAAATGGTAGGTTATGAGGGTCGTAGCATCACTCCTGGAAAGTGTCAGGAGTTGTGTTACAGTGCTAGAGAGGAACTTGGGTGAAGCGATTACGATGAATGTTTACCTACAAGGTGTAAGCTTGCCCGCAGCTACACTCTTTACCTATTTTTCTCTTAAGCGGAGAGCTTCACTTTATTTCACTGGCTCAAATTTCGCGGTTCAGACAGGGCCGAAGAATTGTACTATGTGCAGATACACACGATATAGCGTGAAAAGACAGCCTCGAGGCCAACTACGCGGAATGGAGCCCACGGCCTCTCGTTTCAAAAGGAAGGAAGCAGTACAGGGATCACAATGCAGTTGCCGGTTTATTTCGGTCCTGTCTGAAACAAAGAGAAATGCAGGAAGGGATTGCCCTTTCTTTTTGTATTTAGCAGCTCGTTTCTATGGGAGGAAGCAAGTTGCCCACTAAGCTCGTTTCTTAGCCTGATCTCGCGACTACCACTAAGCGCCCTTGTGGCTGAATCGCACTGCCTAAAAAATTGAAAACGCCTAAACGAGTGAGTGAGGGGGTACCGACGCCCCGGCGCCTGGCTTGCCGACAACTGCCTTAGGTCGTGCCTTTAGTTTGTTCCGCCTTTTGCGCGCTGTAATTAGTGGCACCGGCCTCTCCCGTATCCCCATACTGTCATGGCAGCATGTAGTGATAATGTAGCCCTGGTATATAGGGTGCCTCCTATCTATATCGTAGAGGATAGTGTGTCGCCGTTTCAGAGGAGATGCGTGCGCACGAAGTAAGTTTCTTTGAAGTGGCCTGCTGTACGCCGGACAACGGAGAGAAGAGCACTGGTTCGGTAAAGAGGTGGTTAAGATGGTGATTCAAGTACAGGCATAGAGATAGCATACAGAACTGTTTGTAATGTATTTAAATGGCTGGTTAATTATTCGCAGCTGCATTCTGCTGCAAACAGCAGCTTGCTCTCATATTCATATGGCGTCTGTCATAATCATGTGGTGGTTTTGGGACGTTAAACCCCACATATCAAGCTCTTCCTAAGAGTTATTCTACCACTTTTCACAAGGCAAGAACGGTACCAGGGCCACACCAGCGGGGGAAAAAGCGCCCCTTTTTAAAGAACTCTTGCCTGCCTTTCTTTGTACCCCTAATCAAGAGCAAACACAGTAAAAGCGCAACGGGAAAGTTTCCCGCCTCCCTGCCTCCTTTAAATGAATGTCCTTGTTGTCTATGTCCCTCGTTTCTGCCCTTCTTCACGAACCAGATATTGGTGCCACCTCTGTTTTCTAGTGATACGATGCTGTCGGGATGTGATAAAGCTACGTTTGAGTTCATGGCATGTCTACAATCTAGATAAGACTGGAAAGACAGCGTATGTATACGTTGGCCCTTGGCATCCTTCTACTGGTGGGCGATGCTATATGCCTTTCATAAGGCGTCACAAATTCAATCATCACAAGACATGCTTGTGCTGAATGTCAGGAAGCACTCTTAATTTCATTAGGTCATAATTTCATTTATCGAGTCAAGTCGTTTCAACAGATGTTGTGAAGTTAAAGCCTAGGGTGCTCAGGCCTGACATTATTATTTGAAGTATTTCACGTGAATGGGGCCCCATGTAATTGCTGTTGCAGTGCAGAAACAGGAACGCAGCCCTCTGAATCCCATCCCGTTGCCACAGTGGCGTTGCCTTGCTAGGCTGCTTCCGTTTCATCAAGAACCTTCTAGCACTCGAAGCCCGGTTACCCTTACGGACAAAATCAAGGTCAGGGCTCACAGTGGAAACAGAACGCGCAGGCACAAGTGAACTCCCGCCAAGCGGCTTACACGGCGACGTTTGTTGGGTCTCATCTGTCAGCTCACGCACGTGTCATTGCGTCATTGTTGGGGCTACTCTTCGAAAGTCAGTGGACGCTATTTTCAGGAGTTTTTCAAACCTCGCTCCTTGACATCCTTTATAATAGAGTGAGACTGTGCCATGCTTTTTGCCCAAGTGAGATGAACGTGCTCCGAAAGGCCGGCTGGCACACGTCGTTGTCACTGGCCAGGTACCCACCGTGATGAAAAATGTGGACTCAAGTTCGTAATTTCTTTTTGTTCTGACCGCGAAGCTGTTCCAGCTCGGCGTAAAGTGTGTGACCGTGCCCGAACCATATCATCATCATGACGAGCGGGTGTGTGCCGCATCGTTTGGGCAATGCGGCATCACCTGTAATAACCCTGATGTGTGAGAAAATGAGTAGAAAGAGAGAGAGAAAGAAAGAGCGAAACAAATATAGAGGGATAGAGGAAAATTATGTGAAAAAAGTGATAAAGCTTTTGCAAAAAATTTAAAATAAAATTGGAAGCACGGAGGTTCTTTTTAATTAAGGGCATGTTAGCCAGACTGAGCCCAGCAACGTTCACTGAACTCTCGAAACACACACACACACACACACGCACGCACGCGCGCACGCACGCACGCACGCACGCACAAGCACGCACACACGCACGCACGCACAAGCACGCACACACGCACGCACGCACAAGCACGCACACACGCACGCACGCACAAGCACGCACACACGCGCAAGCACGCACACACACGCAAGCACGCACACACGCGCAAGCACGCACACGCACACGCACGCACGCACACACACATTTTCTGATTTACTGACATTGTAATTTTCTTCCACACATTGTGTCATTGAATTTTTTTAGAATTTTCTGTTTAGTTCGCTAAGCTAGAAGGAGTATCTCGGTACCGCCTTAAAGATACCAACCATTCTGGTTCATCATTTCAATAAAAAAGAAATTCCTTTCATAATGATAAACGCAGTGCTTCTGTCTGCGATACTGTATGGTGAGCATAGATCTTGGACAGGAAGAAATGACCCTGAGAGTTTGGCTAAGAAATGCCATGAAATATTTTGTGGTTAAACTTATGCTGTACCACAGTACATCGCTACTGGGAAGATATGTCTTACTTTTGTGCTATAGCGATTCCAATCCATGATTTTCTTTGACACACTCGTGTCAGTCACCCTATCCCTTCTAATATCATTCAACTCTACCTTGTCGCGTCCACATCGCTATTTTATTCCCTAGCACCGTACACAATTTTTAGTAGCGTATCTACGTCATCTCCGTACACTTTATGGTGTGACGTCTTTCCTGACCCGCTTACACCGGTGTTGCATGCGCAGCACAGAAGCACAATCGCGCAGCGAGAAGCACGAGCGTACGTTGGCAGGCCAAATTTAAGGGAGGAATTTGTCAACACAACACGAAGTACGCGTATCAATATTTCTGTTTCCTCACTGGCAGAAAGTGAGTGCAACGACCGGTTTTATTCCTCGACCGACTATGGTCAGTGGCTCGGTCGATGTGGGTGCAAGTAGAATTCCACCGAGGAGTGCATTAGCGCCTTCCTACAGCTAAGGCACAACGTCTTTTTTTCCCCTTAATACTGTCGGCTGCGTCCTCTCATCTTGCAATACTTATTTTTCTCGCCACATATTCTCTGACGTACCCTGCTGCCCACGAACGTAGTAGTGTAGTGCGCGCATCGTACCACGCACACCGGTCAACCTTACCCTACGCTGTGACGCCTTCGTACGAGGCGAGTCCGATCACGTCTATCGGTGCCCTCGGCTCGAATTCCCAGGCCATCGCCCACCATTTATCAGTCTGCCTCGACCTCTTTCACCTGCTAGCGCAGCGCGAACTATTGATGAGAGAGTGGTGTGCTTTCTCGCGAAGACGCACGCCCTGATTTTATGCTGTCACTACCCCGTCTGGAATTCGGTGCTTCTGACAGAGGGGTGCTTATCAGGAGTATGAGGTCTACTAGTATAAATAGAGAAAAGACAATTTATAAAAGACGACAGTGTTGGCCAGGTTAATACTAAAGATTTTTACCTTAAGCTTGAGTATGGTGCAAAGGTAGGAAAATACACGAAAAGAAAACTTGCTTTAAAGACAATACGAAGACGGGGGACATATAGCTCTCTGGAAAATAAATGCTTATTTAATATTGGTAGGCGCTGTGCCCGGACTGCGCTCGCGTTTTTCACACTATCTCGTGAAACGCAAAACAAAAATAAACGTAAACGGCACTTTCACTTCAGCGGTGGGCTATGGCCAGGCTTCTAAGGTAGGTCCGCATTGTCCGGGCGCTGGAAGTGTGCTTGATACATGCAAGCATCGATTTTGCAACTTGTCCGAATCGCCACGTTGGTTTAACGTCTCCGGTGCTTAGCGGCTGACCCCAAGGCCACGGGTTCAATACCAGCTGCACAGGAGGCCGTGTCCTGTGCGGTATGTGCAGCTTAAACAACACTGCAGAAGGTCAAAACTTCCGCACCCTCCGCTGCAGCATCCTTTGTATGATATCGTGGTTTTCGGGTCGTAAAAATCCCAACAATCATTATTACGTCATATTACGATTTAATAATCTGAGTGGCGTTTGGAGAGACATATCTTGAAAAACCACCGGGTTCTGACTCGATATAGCGTGTGCCTCATGTACAAGACATTAATAATAAAAGAGATAGAGAAACAACTGAGCCTGTCAGACATCACAAATAATTTTCTTTTACCTGTATGACCAAACCTGTATGACCAAAGACGAGTGAGCAAGGGGGGAGGAGCGAAATGAAAGTAAAGAAAATTCGGCGGATTCCACGTACCTTGGTAATCGATGTTATCCGAAGCATGTGGAGGGAAGGTGACTGTGTTGTGATTTGTTTTCTGAGCGACACGTTACAACATGACGCTAAATATATGTTCAAATGTTGTGCACACAGACATATGTATATCATTCGTACGTTTACTATTGTGTAATGATGCTGATAGCAACGAGGTTACTAGCAACACCAGAAGCGGTAAGCTGATATGTAGCGCTTGTGCCAGCAAGGATGGCGGCCCTGGACACTGCTAGCTAAAATTGCTTGAACAGATGGCACTTCGCTACAGTTGTTGTTTAACCCGACGGGACGGCTGATTAATAGGAGTACGTATGCACTCGTTATAAGATTAAATAGCCAGCACTGCAACCAAAAATGACGTTTCACGAACACTACAAACTACTTGAAAATCAGCTCCGAGACCTGGAGTGGCTCTGGGGTATAGCTGATTGCCACGCCAAATTTCGGGGTTTGATTCTTCCTGGGGCCATTTTTTTTATTGTATGCGATAGTTTGGTCGACGCCACTGATGCCAGCTTTTAGGTGTGAAGTGTCCAAAGGCCAACCTATAGTTGGTGGTTCTGATGCCCCATAGAACCCAAAGCCAAGCTGAACCCCTACATAACAAATAAACAAAAACATATATGCAAACTGACTTTATGTGTAATCAACTATGCGACAACACAATGCATGATCACCCGCACTGTCCATCAATCCCATTCGTCAGCACGTCCATTGATCTGTCTGTCAGTCCATCCGTGCATTCTACCAATGCGAGCATACATCCACCTATCTGTTCGGCCGTGTGCCCTTTTCTTCCATCCGTTCGTGCTTGATACTAGTCGGCGACTTCCACGTAGACACTATGGACTTTATGGCGTATAGCTTCGTCCACTCATTCACATTCACTTCATGCAAATGCACTGACTTGTTTCCTTAACGCTATCAAATTCAAATTACTAATGTCAGTTGGAGTCGTTGCTTGGTTGATCACCTTCAGTGAATCGGTCAATCACCTTCTGTGAGTTACGCTCAACTACATATGATCTTGACTCTACTTGATGGCTATATTATACAAGTACATATGTAATGTTTATAAGATTGAATAGCCGTCACTGCATTCCCAATGGAGGTTTCACGAACAATACCGTCTTTTTGAAAAGCAATTACGAGACGTGGCGTTGCTCAGTCGTATAATATTTGGTTGCCTCGCAGAATGCTGTGGTTCAATTCCTGCTGGGACCCCGACATTGTTTGTTTACTTTACATTCGTCGGGTTAATGCAGTCGATGTCAGGGTTTTCTGAACGCCCCCACTTTAATATTACCCGTGTGTGTTTCGCCATTCTCGGTAGATGTCAACTAATCAATCAACAAATCAATCAATCAATTATTAATAAGTTAGTCAAATCTTTATTTTAAACAGTTCTTTACAATTTGTTGGGGGTCATTCAGGTGAAATGCTGTCACAGAAACCTTGAGAGCGCCTCAAAGCCCTTTATGGTAGCACTAAACACAGCGTAGAACAAAATAAAATATATAAGCGTACATGGTCGTAGAAATAAAAACGTATAGGAAAGAAGTTTGTGTACAACAGTGGTCATTAGACAGAGTTATTGAAAAGCAAAAAGCAGTAAAATAATGCAACTTCATGTCACAGCTGAAACTAGAAATAAATACCATGAACGTATCAAGAAAGAAAACAACACTTTTAGCAATCGCTTAGTAGGTTTACGTACTTGTTTGCACACACAGGCATCATGAATCAACAAAAAAGATGAGCCGGCGTCGAGGCAAGTTCTTGACGTCTCCTCATGGGAGGCCAGGCCCGGCTACTTAAACCTGCTGGTTTCTTATAATAAAGTTTATTCCTCCTCCTCTGACCTTTTTTTTAGGTGGAAGGGCACGAACATCAATGTTTTCGCCTTCATACTTATTAAAAAGTGAAGGGACATTGTAGACGACTGATTGGATTAGGTAATTAATACGCTTTTTCAGGGCAAGCAATTTGTCCTGACTACGGGTGCGTATACTAACACTTTGATTTTCTGGGCAACTTTATACGTGGTGATGACAAACTGAAGCTCTTTGCTTTGTGCGTTTGTGCGTTCCTCCTTTTGTGTTCGAGTCAAGATGAGCTTGAACTGTCCACATTGCAGAAGACTGCGCACATTGCGTGAACGCAAGAGAGCAAGAGAGAAGACCACCAATATATATATATATATATATATATATATATATATATATATATATATATATATATATTCAACCTGCTCTCTGTCTTTCGACATATGTGATGTTACCTGATCCTCACCAGCGTCATCGCCTACTTACATTCCTTCTGTGGCTTTCTATACTTTCCCTGTCCTTACGGGCGGGATGTGCGATTCCTCTGGGCTACTACTGCTTTTACTACCACTCTGAAGCTGATGACATTGTATTGATGAATAGCTCAGAGAACGAATTACAACTCGTGATCATTGAATTGGACAAAATGACCAGAAGAGCAGGTACTGGTACTTACCTATGGAGCAGAAACATGGAGTACTACATAAAGGGTTCATCTTAAGTTGAGGACGATGCAGCGAGCGATGAAATGAAAAATGATTGGTGTAACGTTAAGGGACAAGATTAGAGCTGAGTGGGTCACGGGAAAGGTGGGTGTTATGGATATGATAGTTGAAATCGGGAAGAAGAAATGGACATGGGACGAGCGCGCAGCGTGTCAGCAGGAGTACCGCTGGTCATTAGGGGAACTGGCTGGGTTTCAAGAGAAGGAAAACGCGCGAGTGGGAGAAAGAAGGTCGTGAGTGGGCCGATGAAATTGGGAAGTTTGCTGGTACAAGTTGGCAGCAGTAAACGCAAGACCAGATTACTTGGAGAAACATGGCGAGGCCTTTGCGCTGCAGTGAGCTAAGGCTGGTGATGATGATGATGATGATGCTATGTTTGTATGTCGACTATCAACAACCTAAGAACTCTTCACTTCAGCGCACTTTCCAGTAAGCATGAAGGCAAAGTGGCGTACCATAAGTCGTCTCAGACGGCAGCACCCTTAAATTATGGCTCATGGAACGTCAATACGGCTGGTGCTCCTTTAGTGATACTCTCAATGAGCTCGAAGAAAAGTGTGATAAGCAAAAAAAGTAAAGGGACGGGTGACCCGGCGACACCAGCTGCACTACTTTTTAGGCAATAAAACTCCCAGTTTTAGGTTTTCAAATAAAACCCCACATCCACAAGGCGCCTCTGTTCTTTTAGACTTCACAAAGTGCTTGGCGTATGAACCTTCTGCTCTCGCGCTAAATAACCCACAAGTGCCGTAACAAAGGCTCACAAGTAACGTCTTAACATCGGGAGTATACAACACGCAGCCGGAATGAAAGGCTGTTGAAGTGCTATAGACAAGAAGAATGCCACAGTCGTCATGTGCGGATCTCTATTTTTGTACGCGCAAGAAAGCTAGCAACTTTCGTTGTCCTTGTGGCAGAACGCGTGGGGTCATTGTTGGTTTGTCTGCGAATTTTTCGAAAAAGTTGAAAGAAGCAGCAAATGTATAACGGTCTTTAATAACGCACGGCCTTCAGTCGAACACCCCCTTAATTTACGAGCTGAGCCATGGTGCATCTATCTCTTTAGCGCATGAATGTGCGTACATGCTGTGTGTGGGCGAGTGTGTGTGTGTGCACAGTAACATCAGCGACCTGATTTACTGAACTGTTATAGCACGACTATCATTTCCATATTAGTAGTGTGTTCTAACGATCCTAATTGCAACATTAGGTCAAGATTATTTTTTTTCTCGATATGTTAAACATTGAGTACATTTAACCACCGGCGCCGACTCTGAAAGCAATGCCGACACTGGCATTTTTGCGAAACGAGCTGTTAAACATCAGTGCAAAAAGATTAGGCTCATAAGTACTAAGAGCGACATTTTTAACAGCTGGGCTGCGTATATAAAAATACCCTAACCTCCCTGCCTTCCTTATTTCTCGTTTCTCTCTCTCTCCCCTAACACTTTGATATTTGCAATGCGTGTACGTCGCGTGCTCTTGCCGCATATGCAATTGTCTGCTCAAGTACGTTTAGACGAAATAAAACAATGCAACAATTCATCGTCGTTCATCATTTTTCGTCTGGCCTTGTAGTCGCGAAAACGATTCGCTCACGCAAGTTTAGCCATTCCATGCACGATCGATCTTGTACTGCCGGAAGTAATGCTGGTCTTTTTCTCTGAACTATGCTGTTCTAATTTCATAAGCTGTGCTTAGATGTGCCTCCGGGTGCTATGGAATCGCGCTTTCCTCGTGCCGCGAACAATGCACACTCAACTACATCAATTATTTTTGAACTGCTTGTGGCTCGGAAACAGTGGTTAGCGAATATGGGAAGGCCACTAAAGAAAACAGCTGGGCTGTTTTCCATGCAGCGGAAATTAGGAAGAGGGTTATTAGGATTATGGCTGATTGCCATAGAGCTCCTGGAACTCGAGCTCAGTAATTCAGAAAACTTGCCCGTGATGAGGAAATTCAGCGATGAAGTTGCGCTACAAGCACATTCACTTTTACTGTTTCGGCTATCACTTTTTCACCTTCTAACGCCTATCCTCGGCCAAATAATTAGGTTTTTTGAAGAGGTAGTACGACGAAATAAAGGGTTTTCGCCAGGTAATCTATCTGCTTCCTCTAACCTTGGAAGTTTGCAAAAGGGTAGCTGGAAAGACAAATCAACTACTTTAGTGAATAATTCGTAAAGAATGCCGAGAAAACTATAACATTTACCCATAGATAAGGCAAAAAAGTATAATGTACAGCTGCATAACTTGCCAGTAAAAGTTCAAATAGTTTCAACAAGAACAAACATCAATCTTGAGAAACTCAAAAAAAACGGCAAAAGGAAGCTTTTCGTTTGGTTAAACCGGTGCTTATACCCTCTAAAACATGACGACCCTCGTACTTTTCTATGTGGCAATACTTAGCCTTTTCATCGTGAGTTGCTGTCGAGAAATTGATTGGTGTATATACGGTAGCACAGACTCTATGGCGCACAATGTATGGCGCACAATATGCACGTATGGCACCGGGAGTCGAGCGAGCGTCGCCTAAGCGGTGGCGCGCCATCTAGTGACTTCTCTTGAAACGAAGAGAACAGCTGCGCCTCTAGCGAGAGCAATGAGCCCTAGCGTCCCCACCGGTGGAACGACGAGAGACAAACCCTAGCAAAAGAAGCAAGCTCATAAAAAAAATGGCACTCATAGCCACATGTGTTCAAAAAAAAAAAACCATGGCATTCTTTGTACACACCTGCGAGTTTGTGCTTTTGTGAGATAACCCTGACTCTGCCACTCCGATGTTCTCCCGCTCTTTTTCAGTTTTTGTCGTTTCCGTTTTCCGCACGCTTCCGCTCTCCTATATCTTCTCCTCCTTTGTCCCTGTACGCACGATCGTGTGTAGGGTCCCGGTGACATTGAGAATACATTTCTTTCATTTTTATTTGCGATTGACACGTCTTCTCTCCGCTGTTCTATTTATTTCGCCAACGTTCTCGTGCAGTATGTACGTTGCGACAATGTCAGCGTTTCTCTACGGAAACGTTATTTATAGCCCCTATGCTTCTATCTACCAGTGTTCGAGAGGATTGTTAAATGTAGTAGCACATTGAAAAGAAAGGAAAAGAAAAAGAAAGCGATCTGATACTGTTTCGATGCTAAAGACATTATGAGCAACTTCTCATCCTTATCTCCGAACGTTTGTGCAAATTGTTGTCGCGGGGCATTGTTGCCACTGCCTGAGTCACACTCTTTTTCTCCCGATGGAGCAATTATTATTGGTTGAAGAAGACGTAAGCTGCTCGTGGAAAAAAGTAATATATAACTATTCGACTACCGCGTTAACAGCGTTACCACAAGGCAATGTATAGAAAGACATGTCAGTTAGGCTATTCTTAGTTTTGTTAACGTCCACCTACGTGGTTGCTGCGACTTGGACTTCAGTACGTGGTGCTGCATTAACGCATAAAATGCCGGTCAATAGTTATTGCAGTTCTTTTTTACGAAAGTGCATCTTTACAAGTGCAGCTTTGCAGGAGGTTGTTAGGCGAATCGCCTAACGATATTTTTGCTTTCTTCACCCGTTCGGTGATCTTTCGCCGCCGGCTCGCATGTGATAAGCGACGCTGTAGATATATTTCCTATTAGTATAAATACTAATAGGAGATACCGTTGAATTGTGCAAAAGTAAACATAGGGCAAACTGGGCAATGGTTCAATTACCGAGTAAGACAGCAGGCTTTAAATGTTAAAAATGGCTATGGTAGTCTCATAACCATACACTGCCAATATTGTAAGTGCAGTCTTATGTTCCATAAATCACTGTTTTTGAAAAAAAAAGCAAGAACGAAGCATGAAAAAAAAAAGATCATAGAAGCATATTTCATCAGGAAGGCCAAAGATCAATCCATCAGTATTCGATCACGTCTCCTTTCCGAGAAAGGGTATTGTTTTTTCAGTTAAGATTATTTTGTTATGGTCACGTATAAGACGTCGCGCATGAGCACTTTTTTAGCACTCTGTATAAAAGCGGTCGTATCACCTTCAATAATATTCAGTTGACAGTAAGGGCTCTTTCCTGTCCCTTTTTGTCTCTTCCTGCAGTTTTCGCGCTGTTACTAGATCGCAACCATTAACAACACGCGGTCTTTTCATTTTCTTCGTTCTCTTTGCGTTGCTACGAGAATTCAAGCGTCGATTTGTCTAGTGTCAAATACAATAATGGGCGAGAGAACGAGTACAAAGAAAGAGAGGAAAGAGAGACAAAAGATATGGAAATACCGGTACATATAGGCAAAGATATAAATATAAAGTTATAAACACACACACACACACACACACACGCACGCACACACACACACGCACACGCACACGCACGTGCACACGCACGTGCACACACACACACACACACACACACACACACTGTAAAGGAGAGTGCCACACACTATTAAACTCCGAGGACGCTTTGTTTTGCCTTTAGAAGTAGAGTGCGATGGAGTACTCGTGTGTATTGTCTTCATACATTTTGCATATAAAGGAATGTTTGAGCATGTAACACTGGTTGTTTGAAACTATCCTATAATCTCTAATGAGCGTAGAGTTGCTAAGTGCCCACGCTCTTATTCCACCTTTTGGAAATTGGTGAAATATCTACAACGCATCCGTATAAGGTGCCATCTGAAACAGCGCATGTGCACCCTTCATATTGGTGGGCACCTTTAAACACATGTTTTGACGTCTGGTGCATTGTCCGACTATGCTACGCCGTATTATATTCGTTAGAGAGACCTGCCCCTTATACATGACATTCTCTAAGCATATTTTTCTTTTTTTTGTGATGATGTTTTAACCACTGACGTGGCCTCGTGATAGCATTCGTGCTTACCCTATATAAGGCCTGGGCTTGATTCTCACCCCAACCTAACAATTCCAATATTCATTTGTTTGCAACTATCTCGAATTATTTCTCTCAGGCAACGCCAATCTTCGCTTTCAGCCAACGACGCCGGCACCCACGCTGGAATCACAGTGTAACGAGATCTCTAACGCTATCGAGCAGCAACACTACAGCGTTCCGCTTGCTTCTGTGAAGCACATTGCGTGAGTCAAGCTTTTTGGGAAATTAACTCAAATGTGAATGCTACAGCACTGTTCAGTGCGTGGATAACTATAAACCAACGATGTCTCTGAATGTGGTGGAGGAAGCACATCTTCCGTCAAAAGCTGTACAGTCCACGAGGAAGTTGCGGCCGTGCTCACAACGAAAGCGTGATAACTGGAGGAAAAATTTGTGACGTCCTTGGATCACGTGAACACACGCGTGCGCAAACATAATACTACGGACCGGCGCCGTAACTGTTTAGTCGAGTGCTTTACACAAACAATGGTTTGTTTACCTTTTCACAACGAGGACCATGATTGCGGACGTACGTCGCAAAATCGAAGTCTGATGAGCAAACAGTATCCCGCAAGCACGGAAATTTGCTCTGTGCAGTAATCAGTTCATCATCACGGCCTTCGGGTAATCTGAAATGGGAGGTCCTGGCTTTCGCTGGACAGCGTATAAGTTGGTATACGACACGGAGTGGCGTTATACTATTGGCAGATCAAGTTAATCGTTTACCCTTTGAGCCCAATATATGATAAAAAAGGCATGTTAACGTAGTGTCTCTGTGTAGAACGCTCAGCGACTGTTTTGACGCAAGCATGATCAAGATTTGATTTGATATAAGCTGGCTCGCGACATCCTTGTTTCATTCTACGTGTCTTGCACATGACCAAGTGAGTCAGATTATCGAATGGCAGTTTATGAAGCCTTCACGCAATAAATTGCAGTTTCAATGTTATTACAGTTTGAATAGTATTGGTACTTGATGCTACGTTTATGTGTCATGGCAGGGGGCAGCCTTTACATGGTCTTTCACGTTTCCCATTAGCATGAGTGACGCCGCTTGTAGTGATTCTATTCTAGAGGGGGGACATTTCGACACTTCTACCGCCATCTTCGATGCTGTTTTCAAGAACGAATGCTAGCGAGTTCACTTGCTCATACTGTCGACGGACAGATTCACGACTGACGATTGTGAGGGGAAAAAATTACTTCGCGAAACGATGACATCATTAATAGAGATGTCATAGTGGAGGTCTTCATAAATTTTGACCACCCGAGGTTCTTTAAGGTGCAACTAAAGTCAAGCGCACAGGCCTGTAGCATTTCTCCTTCATAGAAATGTGGACACGTACTGCGGCTGGAATTCAATCCCGGCCGTGGTGTCCGCATCAGCAGCCAAGCACCATAATCACGCTCTAGACCAATACGGCGGGTCATTGTCCGGAAAATACATCTTAGAAGGCCGAACTTATAAACCGTTGCTGCATTGCGCAATCGCAATCCGCCTTTTTTTCACGACACGTCATCTGCAGCACATGCGCCTTTCTTCTAGCGGGAAAGTCGCAAAACGACTCCTAGTCTCGGAAGCTATCGTTGTAGCCAAGAAGACATAGTATAGAACCGCCTTGGTTGTAGCAATATTAATTCTTTCTGCCCTTACGCCCCCTTCCCCCCCCCCCCCCCCCCCCCGCTGAAACGGCATAGGGCAGCACAAGAAAATGGAAAACGCAGATTTGAACAGAAAAACATTTCATCATTAGGTACTGCAGTATTGACATGTCACACTTTACGGTGATTGGACAGATTTACCTTTGGATGCACCTGTGTGTGTCTGTCTTAATAATAGCGAAGCTGTTTGAAAGGCTTGACACTACGTTGGACAATTTTGAGCTGGCAAGCACAATGTATACGCTGGGCGCCCACGATCACGTATGCCACCATCTACGACGCGCCGCGGAAATAGGCCAAATCTCAAGCTGAACGCTGCTTGCCCTTGTTCTCGTAGGCGCTTGCCCATGGAGTGTGGGGATGACGTTTTCGAAGGAATGACCTTACGTAGTTGGTAGTGCTTTGACGTCGCTTCTTCTACGCCCGCTGTATAGTAACTATGTTTCCAGCATGGATGACCCCCTACTGTTCTTTTACTCTACTTCTCTCTGGACCTTTAATATTTCACTCCCTCCCCACTGCAACCATATCGATGTCTACGCTAATGACAATGAACCTTTTGCTGATAGGTGATCTGCGCTTGCACCCCGTCGTCGACAAGATACGCAGCATGAGTTTTGGAGGCTGCTTCGAAACGACAGGTGTGGACTAAGGAACATCTGGGCCGAAAAAAAAAAGGCGTCCCAAAATGACCTAAAGGCACGCAGCGGACGGTTTTGAAGGCCAAGGGACACCTGTGCCGGTTTCGGTGGTCTCAACTGTAGGTGCAATCAGAACCCGAGAAAGCCCCGTTCGCACCCACATTCCAATGTGTGTGGCGTGGCGCTGGTCAATTAAAGTGCGTTCGATTGCTAACGGGGGTCGAGCCATGCGCTGTATTTTATTTAGTCATTTAGCTTGCCTAACAGAAGGAAACAGTCGCGAACGAAGCACTTCTTCTACGACCACGTGAGAATGTTCACTATATAAGGAAGAAGACTTAATGTGTTCTGTAAAGGATCAGCAGTGGGATCCACCGGGTATTCCGGAGATCATCGTTTTTTGAGATAACAGGTGACACGCGTACCACTATGCTAAGTGTAGACCATACACTTGGCGCCCTGTGTGTGTGTGTGTGTGTGTGTGTGTGTGTGTATGTGTGTTTGTGTTAGTCCTTGACATGATCATTTTCGTGCCTTTTACTTCGTGATAGGTTCTTTAACAAATAAGAAAAGTTCTGTCGAACACCTCAGGTTGTTAGGTTCAGCGTAATTAAACTACGATATTTCAAATATAGCGTACAGCTCGTCAATTCGGGACAAGCATTAAAATCGCTGGAAGGCTGCCTTCTATCCTGCAAGGGCGACGTGAACATAGCCTGCCAATTGAGACGTGGGCGGTGCCCCTGCACTAGTGAAAACTCGTTTGTATGCATCACACACTCGACAAGAGCGCACGCATACGTTTGTTTGTTTGTTCGCGTACCTTGCGTACACTGCATACACACTGAACCTTGCAGTGCGACCGAAGACTTCAGGAAAGCCTTGTCTGCCGCGGCCCTTGCTCCCCTTCGCGTTACGTCCCCTTTCGTTGTGAGCATGCTTCCGCCACAATGCGTCGCCGTCTTCGTAGTCGTCGTCTCCACTGCTGCAAACCGGAAACCGGGTTTCGATAAGAACAGCCACTCCTGCCTTCGTCAGGATGATCGCGTCGCTTTCCCGTTGATGGTGCAGTGCGCACAGGAGCACACTAAACGGATTTCTCCAGACTGGTCTATCCTTTAAAATACTTCGACCTCGCGTTCAAAACGAAAACTGCAACACGAAAAATGAGACAACAAAGTTGAGTTTTCCTCGCTTTTTTATGGGTGCTTACCGCGCCCCCGCAGTGCCCCAGATGGCATGGTGCGCGAGTTCATGGCGCAACGGACCGACCTACATATATCCTGTCGCCTACGCCCTGCAGATGGCTCGACCTATACGCTGACGAGCTAGTACACTATGAATTGTACAATGTGAGTAAGCAAACAACCCATGCGTTTCATCCCGCAGAGAAGAAAAAAAGAAAACAAATCATCAAGAGTACACCTGTATGAATGCCTAAGATTCAATTTACGAGAAAAAACGACACAACGATTTTCCGCTCGGGTTACGGAATAATTGAATGCTCTTCGGCCGGGACGAATGGCTCCGCGCAAGTGCCCGAAGTGAGCGTTTAAATTTAGTGCCGCTGCAGTTATCCATTCGTGACTCAGTGCATGTTTGATCGTCAACCTTAAGGTGCAGCTGGGTCAATTTTTTTGTTCATTGCAGATTAGACTACATAACTAGTCTAGAAATAGCATAAATCGTACGCCTGTTCTTTAAACCGCGCAGAGCGAAATAGACGACTGCGGGTGCGACCAGGAAAATATATTATAACGGGGAAGTTGGGCGGTACGCTGACTGTAGTGTGCAGAGTGAATGTTTAAAACGAAAGGAATGCGTTCACACCACGCGTGCACGATTCAAGGAAGTGAGGTTGTGCTATCAAGACTTACATTCAAAACACTTGTAGGAATGCTAGAATGGGAATCTGAGTAGCTGTGGGAGGTGCGCTAGAAAAGGGCACCTACCTAATATTGCACTGACTGATGATTTTATTTGCAACTTATCTAAGGCTGCAATATCTGCTTTAAGTAACAAAGTAACTGTGTGCCTTGAATTTTATTTGCCTGTAAAACGAACGAGCTTGACCTGCCTGACACAACTAGCATCACCTAGCACGTGACGTTGTATGACCAAAAGAAAAAAAAGAGAAAAAGCGTGTTTTACACTTTGCTAAGACTGCAATAATATTAATTGCTGTCGCTTAACGTCCCAAAACCATCATAAGATTATTAGAGACGCCGTAGCAGAGGTCTCCGGAAATTTCGATAACTTGGTGTTCCTTAACGTGCATGTAAATCTAAGCACATAGGCCTCAAGCATTTTCGCCTCAATCGAAAATGCGGTCACCGTGACCGGGATTTGAACCCGTTACTTCCGGCTCAGCAGCCGAGTGCCTTAGCCACTCACCGTGGCAGGTTGTTATTGCTAAGAGTGGCGCTGACTCACACTACCGCGTCGCATGTGCAGAAAAAACCAATAAAGGCGAAGGAGGGACTATAATCACCGTATCATACTGGCAGAGCATAGGTCGCGTTACCCGCATGTTGCGCAGTGTAATTTCTTTGCGTGTACATGATAATTGCTACAATACGTTTCAAGACAACAAATAACTTCGTTTATATATCTTTCTTGTCTCTATGAGCTTTCGTCTCATTAAATTGTCTATACACATCTATATGGTTATATGTGAGGTTTAACGTCCCAAAACAACTATATGATTATGACAGGCGCCGTAGTGGAGGGCTTCGGAAATTTTGACTACCTGGGGTTATTTAACGTGCGCCCGAATCTGAGCACACGGGCCTACAGCATTTTCACCCCGATCGAAAATGCAGCCGCCGCAGCCTGGGTTCAATCTCGCGACCTGCAGGTCAGCAGCCTCAGTCACTAGTTTACCGCGACGGGCGTCTATGCACATCAAAACAATTAATCCACGATATCAGCATTCACTGCAGTTGTTTGTTCTTTCCTATAGACAATATTTATTTAGATATAAGCTATATCGTGCAACCATGTGAAACGCTGACTTATTATTGTGGAAGACTGGCGAATGGGGTGCACGCTAATATTAATGTGAAATATTTTATTTGAAGCTAGATGTGGTTTGAAAGCAGTTTGCCGGAAGATACTGAAGCAAAAAAGAAAAAAAAACTCTTTACGAGTTTCTCTTGATAAGGCTTGCCACAATTTGTTTTCTGTCTTGATCACTAAGTGTCACAACTTGCTCTGCTTTCATTTTGTTTTCCATGTTACTGACTCATGTATATGTGGTTCAGAAGCGAGAGCTTTGACCCTCAGACGCCGCAGAATTGAAGGACAAGAGACACAGCCCCCGGCATTAGATGCCTAAAAGTAAATATTGGACAGTACAGATGACAGAGGACTGCAAATAATATTTTAATAAATCGCTACTGCTTTCAAAAAATAATAAGGTTACTTTCAATTTACTTCAACAAAACTTCATCACTCATGCACAACTCATGCACAGTTTACGTATATAGCCCCTATGCCTAGCAGTTTTAGATATACTTGATCCGAATTCACAAACTTGATCTTTGGCACTCAGCTTGTCTTTGTGGTGTTTCTTGTCTTTTTCGGTTCACCTTCCATGCTATTAGGGAAGGGAACATGCTATACTATTAAATAAAATGTTCACTGGGATAGTGATGAGTAATATTTTTTAAATGACTCGTTTGAAGTAGTTTCTTTGATAACTAGGTTTTCAACACACAAATGAAATAATTTCATTACTCATTGCAGCAAAGAGTTGTTTACTGTAATGTTACAACTGAGATGTCTGCGCGTAAAGTAGTCCAGCAGTGTTCGAAGCTTCTCTCGGTTTCCATGGAGCATGTATTGAAACTTCGCATAGCTTCCAATTTTGAAGCTTTTGATTGCCAAAGCTTTTGATGAACCAAAAAGCATATAAAATGAGTCAAACGTAACTGCTATGAGTGTCCATTCTGCCATCTTGCTGTTGCAGATATATCCGAGACTGAGGAACATTACGAGGGGTAAATGGCGTGGTTTAAAGAACGCGCCATTGAGAGGAATATAAGGGCTCGTTACTTAAAAAAAATTACCCATTGGCGTCGCTGTAAACATACATCAGCTAATAGTAAAGTATCATGAAAGTTCCAACAAAAAGACCATAAACCTACATTATGAAATAACACACTTGTGGTACGTTTTCTCTTTGCGAACTTTGCTCACCTACGTGCGTCAATTGCGAACCTCGTCAAACTTTATACGCGCGTTGGGAAAGTCTGAATGCGCCACTCTGCCAGCTGACCGAAGCGTGGTTGTCACTGTGGGCCTTTCCGCATGGGTCATTTCACCTACAGTTCTCGATGGTAACAAGCATCAAGGAGGGCTTTTTCGCCTATCATCTGTGTTTCTTTCGTTTTTTTGCCATCCTCACATGCGACTATTCGTAGTTGCGTGTTGTTTACTTAGCCCATTCTTTCACGAGGTTCAAACCGGTGCAGTGAGCATTCATTACAAGATACTTTAGCCCACACTCTCACCGCGAGAAAGGAGTGTGCCGGTACATATAGTAGATCTACAGGGGAGGCTCTGCAACTAGACGGCGTTTGCGGATTGATCACGCAGACTGTGAGGATGTATAATGTTCTTGAACTTAATGCGAATTGAACATAGAACTTTTCGGTGACGGATGCGCTGTCAATGCGAAGTTTGAATATGTTGCATAGCGGATGAAGTGCGCAAATGTCGTAAAGCGATTGAGTGTGAATTGCTTTTGCTTTAGGAGCGAAGCTCCTTGTCCCCGCACTCTGCCATCGCCGTCTGAGCTCCCATTGCCAAGAAAGCGCACCGAGAAAAACAACAGGTACGCTGTCTCGGCTAGCGCAGGCGTGGTGGCACATGGCTCGCGCTGTGCGGCGCGTGCCACATGCTCACTCGTTCAATCGTTTCCGCCACTGCGGCATCATACGCTCTCCCCACCCGCTCCCTACCCGCTCCCCACTCTACCTTCTTCATGAAAGCCAGCAGCAAGATCAGGCACATAGTCGTTTGCATCCCATTTCTAAGGAGTTTCGCTCATCGGTTGTATTCGTACACGTGAGAACTGCGATTTTTTTTTCAGCCTTCAATCTTTATGACGATTATGTTACGCGGTTAGGGAAAGCCTCTAGCGGGAGAACAAAGCTTACGCAATCGGTCACCTAAGCCGTCAAGTTGCTATCCTGCACTTGGACATGTGCATAAAAAAAACGTGGAGCTTACGAGACACTCGCTATGTTACCCCTAATGGTGAAGTAAAAAGCGTCGTAACACCAAAGAAAAAAAAAAAACACACCTTTGTCACGACGTTCCAAGATTTAACGATTTTGTGTTGAGTGTTGGGCTCTTGTCAATATGATTTAATGAAAAGTCTATTAATATATCTTGAAGTGCACAACTCGGAAAGACTATATCATGCACCCATAGTTAAGCTGCAGGATTACAGTGAACTGAAACAATAATACTTCAGTATGCAAAGTCCACTGCGTGTTGGTGATATTCCGTGGTATCAACTAATAATAATAATAATAATAATAATAATAATAATAATAATAATAATAATAATAATAATAATAATAATAATAATAATAATAATAATAATAATAATAATAATAATAATAATAATAATAATAATAATAATAATAATAATAATAATAATGATAATGATAATAATAATGATAATAATATTAATGATAATAATGAAATGATAATTTGAAATAATGATCAGCCATAATCTAACCCAAATTGTTCAACAGGCCACTAGAGTAACATCGGGTTCTCAGTCACTGCTAGACCTGGTATTCCTTTCGGGCACTATTGAGGACTTCAGTGTTACGGTCGAAGACGGCATATCTGACCACAAACTGATTTCGGTTGAGATTCTATGTGGTACAAAACCTGGAAAACGACCCTTCGTTCGGGTGCCTGTTAGTGACTACGGCCGGGCAGATGACACGTCAATATTAGACTTTTTGGAAACTGCTTTTGATGATTTCAAGCAAGCCTCTGATAGCGAGCCAGTTGATTGTTTGTGGCAGAAATTGAAATCAATAATTAACAGCTGTATAGAAAGGTTTGTTCCCATTCGATTGAAAAAAACAAGGAAGACTAATCCCTGGATCACTAGAGATGTTATTCACACTAAACGCAAAATAAAGAGATTACGCAAAAGACAAGGCCACTCTGAGCAGATTTCCCAACTACGAGCAGCGTTGAAAATCCAAATCTCCAAGTCCAAAAAAAAGTTCTTCAATGAAACGCTTTCTGGGTTCTTGCGCACTTCGCCTAGAAAATTTTGGCTATACTTGAGCGATAGGAAAGAAGCGATTGAACATATCGCGGTTGGCTCTGATGTTGTAACCCAGAAACAAGATATAGCTAATGGTTTCAATCGCTTTTTCCAATCTGTATTTACAAAGATGGCATTCACGGATGAAGATAAGGAAATGGCCGATACTTGCACATGCGCCATGGATCCAGTTTCATTTGATCAAGCGGGCGTGTTTCAGCAGCTACTTAATTTGAACGAAAAGAAGGCTAATGGACCGGATGGAATACCAACTGTGTTTTTGAGGCGGTATGCGGAGTGGATGTCGTTTTACTTAGTCATTATCTTCGAAAAATCACTCTTGACACATTCGCTTCCAAAAGACTGGCTGAGCGCCATTGTGAAACCGGTATTTAAAAGTGGCGACAGGATGCTTTTTACCAACTACAGGCCAGTGTCTCTGACGTGTGTTTGCTGTAAGGTTTTTGAACACGTCATTGCCAAACAGATGGCTATTTTCTTGGAGACAAATGGGCTGATATGTAGGCAACAGCACGGGTTTAGGCAAGGGCTTTCCACGTTATCCCAACTGATTGAAACTCTCCACGATTTTGCCGCTGCCGTAGATAACAGAGAACAAGTCGACGTGATATGCATAGACTTTGCGAAAGCCTTCGATAAGGTCTCCCACCATAAATTGCTCTTCAAGCTCAAACGAACAGGCGTAAATGAAAATATCCTGAAGTGGATTGAAGCATACTTAACGAACCGCAAGCAGTTGGTACGAATTGATGAGTTTGAGTCTGAATCACTTGATGTTTATTCCGGTGTGCCCCAAGGCTCCGTGTTGGGCCCATTGCTGTTCTTGGTGTATATAAATGGTGTTGTTGACATTGTTAACCCTCCTGTAAAAATTAAATTGTTTGCTGATGATTGTTTAATTTATGCCCCAGTGACGTGTGCGAATGACCAAATTGTAATTAATGATTGTCTTGATGATTTTCAAACATGGTGCGATAAATGGGAGATGAAAATAAATTATTCTAAGACAACATATACGCATATAACTACCAAGAAACACGTTTTACCATTTACGTACAGCATTGGACCTAATTATTTACCGCAGGTGTGTGCATTTAAATATTTGGGAGTGCATATTACGAATGATTTGAAATGGCGGGCACATGTCGAGAATGTATGCTGTGCCTCTTACAGAAAACTGCGTTTCTTGCGTGCTAAATTACCGAATGCTACGAAAGACGTCAAGCTGCTTGCATATAAAACATTTGTGCGCCCTGTTTTAGAATATGCTTGTGCTGCCTGGAGCCCCCACCAAAAGGATTTAATAGATAAACTGGAACGAATTCAGAGACTTTCCGCGCGATTTATATGTTCGAATTATAAAAGGACTGATTCGGTTACCGAGATGCTAAAACTAAGTGGTTTGGAATCTCTAGAAATTAGACGACAAAAGCAGCGCCTAAAAGTATTTTTTCAGATATTGCATGGTCAAATAAAAATAGATAGAACAATTTACGTACACCCCCCGCATAAGCTCAGCAGCCGGATCAATCATGACGCGGCAGTTCGCCCCTTCGGTGCTCGCACGGACGTCTTTCGCAAATCTTTTTTCCCTGATGTTATAGAAGCGTGGAATAAATTGCCGCGACATATTGTTGAAAATTCTGACGTTAAAAAATTTGAATGTGCTCTTGATGTTTACTTTGCCGAGCAATGAATATGCTATTGTGTTATTGTTCAAAGTGCTGAAAATATCAATGTCTGTATTTACTTTCCATATCCTATGCTTCCCTCCCTGTAATGACCCTCAAGTGATGGTTGACAGTATAAATAAATAAATAAATAAATAAATAAATAAATAAATAAATAAATAAATAAATAAATAAATAAATAAATAAATAAATAAATAAATGATAATAATGATAATAATAATAACAGGAGCGCTCATCACAGCATTCGTAAGGCATGTCATATTATCGTTTTGTTTGAAAGCGTAGACTATTCGTTAGGGTCTGTACGGTGAAAAACAGAACAGGAACACAGAGGACAACGAAAAACTGTGTGAAAGAAAAGCACACTATACACAACGAAAGTAGGAAAATCCCGACAATATTAACAAAAATTTCTTGCGCAAACATGTTCCAAACTAAAAAAATATATTTACATTTCCATCAGCAGCTGATGACCCTAATGGGACGCCTCCGGTGCTGATACAAAGTTTTGTCGTGCACTCGAAGAACAATGCTTCACTGGAGCACGATTGTCCGCTGCATGGTCGGGTCCCCGTAGTTGCCAGTCATTATCATCGTCAGGTATTCGCAGTGGCTTTGCAACTAGCCCTATGGTGCACGGTCCACGGAGCGTAGCTGCCGAACATCTGCGCGTCCACAGGAGAAAAGTGTCCCTGGGTCAAGCTAATCGCCCTCTTGGTGGCGCCTCGCAAGTCACAGAACGTTGCGGTGAAGGCAGGGGCCCTTTGCCAGCAGGAAATTTCTGGTGGACTTTGGGCGAACAGCTTGCCACCACCACCGCTTGTTCGCGCCTCTTGCCGTTTGAATCCACTCTGCCCTCTCGCTGTCGGTCACGTCGCCCCTCGTGGCCGTTCTTCGACCGCTTCCTCTTTGTGTTATTTTAAGGGTGAAGCTCCTTATGATCGAGGCTTGTCTGTTGGCGTTATGCGCCATAGTCACCGCTGACAATGACGGTGACGATGAAGCTGATGACGAAGAACGAGCGCATTCAAGACCATACATTCTGCTCCTGCTATCACGGCACAGCACATGCACAATACACCATGTATAGCCCACCTACTATACGCCATGACAATGACGATGACGACGATGAAGATGATGGCGATGATGGTGGGCTTTTGCTGAAAATCAGGCCTTGATATGCTCATCAGTGCATTTCTTATGACTGCAAACAACCAAAAAGACAGTCGGGGAGCGTACCCAGACCTCGTCTTTGCCAACTTCAGGCGAGATCTGATAATACAAAGCAGTGATAATGAAGGCAAAACAATTTTCACAATTTAATACAACATGCCAGTTAAGACAAATAAACATTGTATATAACTGTACACCACTTGGCACTCATTTACAGGCGTGAATTCGCGGGTGATCTATGGTAACACCAAACAACCCTATTGCTTCGCCCACTCATCAAGATTCAGATCACGGATATGCCTTGCTTTGTCAATGCTCTTTCAATGTACCATCTTCGTTCTTCTTTATTACATACATCTTCATTTGACACACTTCTTTATTTTTGGTGGTTTTGGGACGTTAAACCCCACATATCAATCAATCAATTACCCTTCTTTATTTTTATTTTTTCTTTCTATTCCTCTCCCTTTTCTCGCACGCGTTGACATACCAACGTATTCAGAAATGCTCCTTGATTTGAACCCTACTAAGCTTCACAAGTGCACTGTTACTGATGCGTGAGGACACTGGTGATCACATGATATGTTATACCAAAACAAAAACGAGAGAGAGAAAGAGAAAAAGGAGAAGGAAAATAGACGAATATTCGTCTTATTAAGCCTAACAGAGGGTGAATTAGTGTTAAATAAATAATTAAACTATATTAAAAATGCTTAATGCTGTAAGCTTGGGAGATACCTCGTGGTCACTCATATTCTTGGAAAGTGACCAAGCAACGCTAAAGTGTGCAGGAAGAAGCTGAACGATGCAGTTAAAATGAGGAATTGAATTTCGGTGGCACTTAGGTGAATCAGCTCAACGCTACCTTTCTTTTTTCTTCTTGTTTTCAAGTTAAGCTTCCCCTTTCTCGGCGCCGCATATACGCGATTCATTCACGAAACAACGCACGATTGGTATGCTAATGCGACAATTTGCTTGTAGCGACAATGCCAACCCTCTGATGACTCTACTGCCTCCACTACTGCACTGACCCTGATCATTCTCAGTGCGCGATGCCCCGTGACATTCACGATGACACAATACAGCTCAATATCGTCAAGCTCATTTAGACAGAGCAATAGTCGTATACTCGTAACCGACTACGCAACGTTGTCATCCGGATTGAGCCGGTCCCGGCACACGTTGCACGATTCTGTGGGTATACCCACAGATGCCGCCATTGTAGTCTATAGGTGACAATGCCGACACCTCTCCTCAAGGTTTCATTAAAAGACATCCCGAAGGAGCACTCTCCATACGAGGCACCTGAAGCCGGCGATAACTCGGCGCATATATGCTGAGAGCCTCGCCATGCATTCGCTGTTTTTACATACGCGAACGGCATGAATCGCAGTGATGAAAGTCGATCGTAATCGTCGCTCCGACGATTTCTTTCCTGTCTGGAATTGAACCAGTTGTACGCCCTTGCTTTCGGCGTGTACGTGCTTATGCGTCCACACAAAGCAACCACCATCACTGAAAACGGACGCATGTGTTGTGCTGTCCGTCACCACTTTGCTTCCACTATGCTGTATTGTTTCGTGCAATTCAACGAAAGCAGATCGGAAATAAAGGAGGCGTATAAATGATGGCACTGACGACTGCTGCGGTGACTCTGCGTCTGTCAGCAAGGCTGAGTGGACTGAGAGTCACAGGCGACCTTGTACCCTCGGCATCGTTAGGCAGCGACTGTCTGCGTCCTTGGAAATGCGGTTATACTCGACAGAACGGCAACCGAAATGAAAATAGACCTGCCGGGTCCAGCTGCCGGCACCGGAGTAGAAAGTAAGCGTACTGTAGAACACTGTGGCGTCTAGTGTATCTCGTGGGGACAGGGAAGAAGTGGGTCTGAAACATTTCACGGGGGAGAATACTCCTTCATTGAAGCGACCCTAGCAGCTGTCACTTTGCTTTTGGCGAGGTTTCCGTGCAGCCATTCTGCTCTGCCGCCATCCATAACAATTGGAATTGATGACCGCGTTTCGGATTCCTAGAAGATGGTGGCGCATGCAAAAAAAAAAAAACACACATGAATAGATAGTGGGCCGCAGGAGGGACAGCTTTTATATATCATTCTTTTCAAACAACGTTATACAATCACCAACAGATGACCGGTGGTAGGAACAGTTTACAGCCCGAATTTCATATGACCAGCTACAGCCTGACAACAGGGCTAGAATATAAGCTCTGAAATTCACAGCTACTTGGACTGAGGTTGCTGCCCACCCCCAGCATGAACAACTTGGTCAAAAAATATTTAATGCTTGATCTCTCTCTCGTGCTCTTCCTGAAAACCACAGGCATGTTTAATGTTTCACTGTTTTATGCTTCATAAAAGCTTGTTTGCGTTTGGAAACTACTTCCCGGTAGTTGTAATCCTGGCTAACTAGGTTCAACAAGCTTTTCTGCAAGTCCCTATTGTCGTATTTAGAAAGCTGTATGTGCAATGTTCTTCAATTTTCGCTTGCTGACGGCATTTTTAAGTTTTTTTTCTGCCTTGTATGTTACATGAATGTATTTTTGTTGGGCCTTAGGTGTACTCAAGCTATAGTTTTGAAGATTTTGGTCTGGGGTTTATTCCCCCTTTTTGTAAGGGGAAAATAAAGACAAATAATATTATTATCTTCATGGAAGTTTGAATTTTCGAATTGCAATACCTTCGTACCTCAATCTTTCTCTCTCTCTCTCTCTCTCTCTCACACACACACATACACACACACACACACACACACACACACGTACATACATACACACACACGTACATACATACATATATATATATATATATATATATATATATATATATATATATATATATATATGGAAGCTGCATGTAATGTAAATAGAAGACATCTAGAACACCGCTATATTTCTGCTCTTCTGCTCTGGCAGCTACACAGGGGAGGAACATGTAGAAGTAGCTTACGTATATGCAGACTATGTTCACGACAGTCGCGCTGCACCTGCAGGAAAGAAACGCACTTGCGACGGCCAGCAAGTGAGTGTGCGTGCTTCATGAAATGAGTTATACCTGAATTAGGGGCAAGGAGCGTATGAACAGATTGTGCGGCAAGCTTTTTGAAGCCAGAAAAAGTAGTGGGGCGCACTAATTTGTTATTTACACTACAGATCTTAAAGAGCTTAGCCGCTAAAGCTTGATATGCAATTGTTTTAGGGGCTAAGCTTCCAAAGGTCGAGGTTTGTGCGTAGGCGTTGGCGTTGTGCACCGTAGCCGCCGTTGACGATGACATGGATCACAGTGAAGAACAAGTACCTTTCATACCAGACACTATTTTTCTGCTAACGCGGCACAAGACTAGCGAGGTACCCACAATACGCGATTACGAATACGATGACACTGATAGCGATAATGATCATAGTCAGCGACTGACTTGCGCAGTAGATGACGTCTAGATGTGCGCTACGACGCATTTCGTATGACTCGCAACTACCTGGGAAGCCTGCCCCGATCTATTTTTTGCCAACTTCAGGCTACATCTGGTAACATAAAGCAGTAATAATGAAGGCAAAATTAAATTAACTGCTCAGAACAACATACCAGTTATGACCAACAAACATTGTATTTAACTGCATACAGAGCTTGACACTCATTCACTTGAGTACTTGAGTCAGTGGTCAATGTTATGGGTGATTTATGGTAACACCGAACAGTCCTACTGCTTCGCCCACTCATCGTTATTCACTTCGTGGATATGCCGTGTTTTTTTTTGTTTGTGGACATGCCGTGTTTTTTTTTTTGTTTTGCTTGAAATTTACTCCATGAAGTGTTTCCTGCAGTAGCGTATCCAGAATTGTTTTTTGGAAGGAATGGTGGGTAAGGCTTCAACTATACTTTACGTATGTTCGTGTGAGCGTTTGTATGTGAGTGTTTGTATATACACACGCAAAACTGAAAACTTGAAAAAAAAGGTCAACGCCCCCATCCCCTCCCCCAATCCTTGGCTATGCCAGGGAGAAGTTGGTGCTACGCCATTTTATTCCGCCAGTAGAAGAAATCTCTCCCTTTGGTCTTTCAGCAATCTGGATATCTGCTCCGGCTTTGCTTTTCACTGTCATGCTGAAGGGATAACCTGAAGCGCCTTAATTCGACAGTGGACATTTGACTCCCCGTGTTCTACGAACCGCGTGGGAACAAGCACAATGGTACGGCTATGTTCAAGTCATGGCGTCTTTTTAGGGGCGAAGCTCCTTATGGCGTGGCTTGGGCGTCCCTCGTAGTACGTAACCACCAGTGGCACATACCCGAAATAGGTATAACATTTGACCCCAAGGGCGGTGCCGGTGAGAGATTTCTTCTGTGCGTTGTTTAACACTAAAAAATAGTGCTCAATGTACATGCCAATGGCTGCTAATGAGGAATGAGAGACAGGAGCATTCGGCTTTTAGTCAACGCGCACGCTGCGATACCCATTAGCAGCCATTGGCATGTACATTGAGCACTATCGGACAAGAAAGGGTTGCTACATTATACTCGCTGGGTGTAACCTCCTTGGTTTTCGAAAGGTTTAGCAAGCGTTCGGCCACAGTGCCATGAACACAGTGAACTGGTATATACCATGAACTCGAGGTGGTTAAGGGTGGGAAGTGGACCCGAAGCGCAAGCCGTAAGAAAGTGTGCGTGGGCCACCTCTCGTTTAGTCCTTGGAATGTCCGCTGGATGGCGGTGCTTCTATATGGGGAATATATTGCCGCGAGGCGTATTGCGGATAGTGTTGCGCATGCCGATACCGCCGGCACGCGGCCTTATCGTGGTCCAGGATGCACCACGATTCATCTGCGAAGATCAAAACCGTGACCCAAACCCAAAACCAACGCGCAACTCCAGCCCACGTGCCACCGATTTTGAAGTATCTATCGACGGCCACCCGGTAACTGCCTTGATTGACACAGGAGCTGACTACTCGGTCATCAGCGGGCCATTGACAGCACAACTGAAGAAGGTTAAGACGGCTTGGGACGGCCCGCAGATCCGTACAGCGGGAGGCCACCTCCTCACCCCATCGGGGCGATGTACTGCAAGGGTGACATTCGATGGTCACACATACCTTGCCACTTTCTTGGTGCTCCCACAGTGCTCCCATGACGTCATTCTCGGTATGGACTTCTTGACTCAACATCACGCGGTTATTGACCTGGCGTCCAGATCCATCAATCTTTCCTTGGATGAAGCCATAAATTCATACTCGGCACCACATAATCGCGCAGCCCTCCGTGTGTGTGCTCGAGAATGACGTGAGCGTCCGACCCCGATCAACGACCCTGATCCCCGTAACCACTGGTACTGCCGAAAATGCCCATGACGTCGTCGAAGGTAACATACAGCTTTTGCTTGGCCGTGATATCGCAATCGCAAGAGGCATTGCGGACTTCCGGAATGGACAGGGCCCAGTGCTGCTAACAAATTTCAGCCAAGAACACCGTCACCTGGCCAAAGGCACGACCATTGCCTTTCTCGATGAAATCGCGGAAGTCAGTGACACCCTCGCCCTTTCGAATCCAGCGACCATCACCCCACAGACCCACAACTTGCAGCTGTCATTCGACATTGACCCTTCCTTGCCTCAATGCAAGCAGCAACTGCTCCAGAACCTCCTTCGACGTTATGACGACTGTTTCGCCACTTCTTCACAGGTCCGACACACTTCTCTGGCAAAGCACCGAATCATAACACAAGAAGACATCCGCCCTCTCCATCAAAGCCCTTATCGTGTGTCGGCACGTGAACGCCAGGCCATCCGAGAGCAAGTTGAGGAAATGTTACACGACGATGTAATTCAGCCATCGAAAAGCCCATAGGCAGCACCAGTCGTCCTTGTCAAAAAGAAAGACGGAAGTCTTCGGTTTTGCGCTGGTTACCGACGGTTGAATAGTGTAACCAAGAAGGACGTGTACCCTTTACCAAGGATCGACGATACCCTAGATCGTCTTAGTGATGCAAGGTACTTATCTTCCATTGATCTGAAGACTGGGTATTGGCAAATTCGGGTTGATGAAAGAGACTGAGAAAAGACCGCCTTCATCACGCTGGATGGGTTATATGAGTTCAAAGTGATGCCATTTGGACTTCATTCCACTCCAGCAACCTTCCAGCCTCTAATGGACACAGTACTGGCAGGTCTCAAGTGGCAAATATGTCTCGTATACCTGGACGATGTGGTCGTCTTCGCCTCCAACTTTAGCGACCACCTGAAAAGGCTCCGGACGGTACTGGACGCAATTAAGTCATCAGGGCTGACACTGAAGCAAGAAAAATGCCATTTTGCCTATGAAGAACTACAGTTCCTTGGCCATGTTATGAGCAAAGATGGCGTAAGACCAGATCCCGAGAAGACAGCCGCTATCGCACAGTTTCCTCAGCCGCAAGATAAGAGAGCAGTGCGCCGATTCTTAGGACTGTGCGCCTATTACCGGCGGTTCGTCAAGAACTTCTCACACATCGCTGACCCTTTGACGCAGCTCACCAAGTCGGACGCCCCTTTCAAGTGGAAAGCTGCGCAACGTGAGGCATTCAAAGAACTTCAACAACGTTTACAGTCGCCACCTGTGCTGGGTCACTTTGATGAAAATGCTGAAACTGAGATACATACAGACGCCAGCAGCATCGGCTTAGGGGCCGTTCTCGTTCAGAAGCACAAGGGCTGCGAGCGCGTCATCGCGTATGCAAGCCGCTCATTGTCGAAAGCGGAAGTAAACTATTCCACGTCTGAAAAAAAGTGTCTTGCGATAGTATGGGCCACCTCGGAATTCCGCCCATACTTGTATGGCAGACCCTTCAAGGTCGTAACGGACCATCATGCGTTGTGCTGGTTGGCCAGTTTGAAAGACCCTTCTGGCCGCCTCGCTCGATGGAGCCTACGGCTTCAGTAGTTCGACGTGAAGGTAGTCTACACGTCTGGTCGTAAGCACTCCGACGCAGACTGCCTCTCAAGAGCCCCTGTCGGCGCACCACCAAGCCATGAAGACGACGATGCCTTTCTTGGGCCTATCAGCAGCAGCACCTTTGCATTACAGCAGCGCTCAGACCCGATCCTACAACAGTTGATCAACTACATCGAAGGAAAGGCCTCCATACCACCTGCACTGTTCAAGCGTGGGATATCCTCCTTCTGTGTGCAAAACGGGGTGGTAGTTAAAAAGAACTTCGCACCGAATAAGGCAGCTTAACTTCTTGTCGTCCCAAGCAGCCTCAGAGAAGAAATTTGACAAGCGTTACATGACGAACCCACTGCAGGCCACCTCGGTTTTACACGCACACTCCACAGAATTCAAGAACGATACTACTGGCCCCGCCTCTCCTCAGATGTGGCGTGGTACGTCAAGAGCTGCTGTGAATGTCAGCGCCGGAAGAGACTTCCATTAAGACCAGCTGGATTTCTCAAGCCCATTGAACCCCCGTCGAGACCATCCCAACAGATTGGTATGGACCTACTTGGACCTTTCCCCACGTCAACATCCGGTAACAAGTGGATCATAGTGGCCACTGATTACCTTACCCGATACGCTGAAGCTAAGGCCTTTCCGAACGGCACAGCCGTAGAAGTTGCCAAATTTTTTGTCGAATCGATTCTCCTCCGTCATGGCGCACCTGAGGTACTAATAACAGACAGGGGAACGGCGTTTACGGCTGATCTTACATTACAGTCATACAGATCACCGAAAAACAACTGCGTACCATTCGCAGAAAAACGGTCTCACGGAACGCTTGAACAAGACCATTGCCGATATGCTCGCTATGTACGTGGACACAGAACACAAGACCTGGGACTTAATTCTGCCTTACGTGGTCTTCGCCTACAACACCGCGGTGCAGGAGACCACTAAAATGACACCATTTAATCTCGTCCATGGGAGGGATGCCGTTACTACCCTGGACGCCATGCTGCCTAATGTCACCGATGAAAACAACCTAGACGTGGCCGCCTACCTTCAGCGCGCAGAAGAAGCGCGGCAGCTTGCTCGTCTGCGCATAAAAGACCAACAGCGAAACGACGCAAGACGCTACAACCTGCGGAGACGCGATTTAACATACAGGCCAGGTGACAGAGTCTGGGTTTGGATGCCCGTTCGCCGCCAAGGATTAAGCGAAAAACTCATGCGCCGTTATTTCGGCCCATACAAAGTCATCCGTCAAGTGGGTGAAGTGGACTATGAAGTGGTCCCTTATGGGGCTAGCTCATCCCAACGATGCCGCGCACAAGAAGTGGTACACGTCGCCCGTTTGAAGCCCTATCATGCACGCTAAAGGAGGCTCCCTGTTTGCATCTCTTGTTTTGTTTATGTGTGCGTGATTCGTGCTTATTTGACATATACCTTCGCACAGGCTGTCCTTTTGTTTTGGTTTTATTTTAAACAAAGCATCGGGTCGATGCTTACGTTGAGGAGGGGAGCAATGCCACGAGGCGTATTGCGGATAGTGTTGCGCATACCGATACCGCCGGCACGCGGCCTTATCGTGGTCCAGGATGCACCGCGATTCATCTGCGAAGATCATGGCCCGCACGTCGACCATTCGTTGATAACGAGATAGCGCCAGACGCTACGGCGACTGTATCTCGGATGGTGAACGCGCCTTGCGATCCAGTGGGACATTCTGTTCCTCGACGGCCGTCGAACACGCTGTTCACCACCCGCTAAGCCGATGTGTCTGTTTTCCTTTAGTGGGCGCAAGTCCGCCAAATAAACGGATCTCCTATTTCTACTAGCCTCCCGGTCTCCTGTCTTCGGGCTACTCTCACTCTTACGTGACAATATGATGAAAAGATGCGAGATGGTGGTACTTGGAGTGCTGAATAGATGGACGAACGGACACAGACAGATGCATGGATGGACGCATGAACGGACGCAGGGGCGGCTGCATGGATGAACGCAGGGACGGACGCACGAACAGACGCACGCACGGACGGGCTGATGGACGCATGGACGGACGAATGCTTCGCCCCACTCTCCATCATTCACTCCGTGGATATGCTGCCATTTTTGTTCTCTTCAGCAACATTTTTTTTTCTGTCATAAAGAGAGGTTACGTACGTCTTCGTATGAAAATATTGGGAGTAACGTGAAAATATGTTGGGCCTATATTCACTATTCTGGAAGGCTAGAACTTCATTTGGCCTGTGCATTTTCGGTGCCTAAAACGAGTTTTTTGGGTCCTAAAAAACTGCCTCGACTGATTATACAGTCTTTTACATGTGCACAGCACACACACACACACACAAAAATACTGATGTCTTCAAGTACGTATGGTGCGGTACAGTACAAAGAACGTTATTTAGTGATTGCGTGTAGTACGTAGACGTATGTCCTTGTAATAGGCTTCAGTCGGATAAAAGCTGGGGTGACGTTGCTTTGTTTTTTTTTATGAGAACGCATCGGTCCGTCACCGTGAAGCGCCTCGACGCCTGTGCTTCTTTTTTTTCTTCTTTTGTGTGCGGCGCGATGCTCGCAGTATCTTGGTGTGTGCATCGCCTTTCACCTACACTACACCGTCGTTGCATCGTCGGCGCGTTTCTTTGAAGACTGTAGACACCGCCTACTCGTGTGCGCCTGAAAGACGAGTGAAACACGATGAAAGTGCTGTCTGGAAAATCGAACATCACGTGGGTCCGCCGTTTCGCGCACAACTCGTAGCAACCGTTGAGATGCTCGTCGACACGTCCCAGACGAGGAGAGGGAAGAGAGCGTCAGGAAGAGATGGAATTGCGAGGAGGAAAAGAAGCAGAAGGGGGAGAGTAAAAAACACAGACAGTGAGAAGGGGAGAAGTAGAAAGAAAGGAAAGAAAGAAGAAACAAGCACGCGAGAAGTAGAGAGAGACAAAGAAATAATGGGACAAAATTGAAAAAAAAAGATTGGGAGATCAAGAAAGAGAAATACATAGATAAAAACAGAGACAAATAACCAAGCATAAATAAACAGGGTAGACAAGGCACAAGAAAAACAGAGAGAAGACCGAAGAATAAAGTGATAGAACAATTAGTGAAGGCAGCTTTCGCGAAACTTGGCGAAACAGCAAAACCTAGGATTATATGCGGACACATTAGATCCACCACCTCTTTAGCGTTGCGCCTACGGCACACGCTACACCATTTTAAAATTTTGAATTGGCCAGAAAACGACTGTTTAACTGCACGTACGTGCGCAGATATAAGGTGTTGCCTCCCTTCACATCTCCTCCTCTTTCATCCGAGACATTTGGTGCCTTGGGGGTAGTGAACTCTTCTAATGAGCTTCACAGTGATGTATCGGTACGCGGCCAAAGTATCATGTGCGTCCTGTGTGAAATGAGTTGCCCAGATTTGGGGCAAGCAGCGGGTCAACAAAATTTGTGACAATCGTTTTGGAGCCATAGGAACGAGTGGGACGCACTGGTTAATTATTTCGATCCATAAATGTTCATAGTCGCTTTATATGGATACATTTGTTTTGCTTACTTCTCAATTATCTGCAGGCCGTGCCTGTAAGATTCCACCTGGTCGAGTCCCTCAGTATGCGAGAATAAGTTGAAGGATTCGGCTGGCATGATTTGCACATATAGCACGCATACATGCATTATTCTCGGATTTGTCAGATTTGATCGGAATCAACATGTTAATTTCTGCAACATTATGTACCGAAGGACGATCAAGAACGAACAATACATCTAAGAATAACGCACGCTGATAGAACAATTGAACATACTTTGTTTGGAGGATGTTCTGTTCACAGTGGACACTGTGAAAACATACCTCGAACTTTTAGTTACGCTGTTATTGCAATCAGCACTTGCGCTGAAGAAGTACCCGTGTGCTGCGCTGTTCAAACAAGTCGCCGAACAGCTCCTGGCATTTTGACAGCGCTTCACGCTTGTGTTTTGTTCTCCCGAGCCCGGAAGGGACGTGTTATGTGGCCCTACACAGCAGGGAGATACCAGACGACCGCCATGGTTTCATGACACGAACACCTTGCTTGAGGAGACAGCGGCGTCAGCGCGGATTGCAACCCGGCCGTCCCGCTAATGGAGCGCTGAAGTACTTCGGATGGCGGACCTTTTCGTGGAACCAGTTGTCCGAGCGTATCACCCGTCACTCTGAGGTGTTCACGTGTCAAGGAAAAAGTACCCTTGTACCGCAGGTGCAGAGTTTGGTAGCCGAGCCTCAGTTGAGGAGGTTGACCTGAATAGGTGTGGGAAGCACCCTCGGAATCGTGTGCGTGTTGCGATTGGGGCACTCCAATTCGGAGTCTTTTCCCTCACTAAGGAAAGGGGAAAGGAGCTCCTTTATATTAATGAGCCCCCTCGGGCTCATTTGACTCGAGATTGTTGCATTGTGACGAAATCTTCGAATTGTATTTCGAGATGTTCATGGTACAATTAAATTCTCGCCATGTAAATAATGCGACTAACCCTCTGTCAAGTGTCCCTCTGTCAAGTTTCCCTTTAGTCTCGTCATGCTGTTTCGGCATCTTCTTTTCGAAATTCCAGTGTTTGAAAAGGCCGGTCGCAACACTTTGCATGTTTTCTAGAGCAGCTTACATCGCATTTTTGTGCGGTGGCTATCAGAACTTACTGAAGCATATTATTTATTTGCTTTGTTGTAATGCTCACTTGCAATATAGAGGGTGTTTAAAGAAATGGGTCCAACATTCTTCAAAAATTACTAAAAAGCGCTATTTGCTCATTGTCTTCACAGTTGCTTTTTCTGTAGCGGAAGGCATCTTAAGAAGGTTTAAGACATCATTTCGAGCAGCAATTAGGAAAGTTAAATTATTTAAAGTTTTAGTTTGTGGAGTTATGCAGTAAAGTCAAAAAGGAGCATTGAAGCCTTCATGCGAAGAACCCATTGCCGCTTTAAGATTTCGGAAAAGTGGCCTCTAGTAATAACTGCGAATTTGAAAATGTCTCCTAAATATTTCGGTGAAGCCGAAACCATAACACGTAAGAGCGCAACTGGCATAATCGTCCGAGACGTCCGAAATGAAGAAGCGTTGTTATGTCAACCATCAACCGACTTCGTAGTGGGTGTGTGGGTGCTGCGCTTGCAATTACAGCACGCATGGCGCACATACGTTAACAAAATGGAAAGAAATACAGCCCTGAAACCGCGTTTTGAACAGTCACGTCGTTGTAGTCGTATGCTTGTTGCGCTCATCAGTCATTCGGTTTTGGTTTCACCGCGGACTTAGGAGAACTTCATTTATTCGCCCTTATTGCTAGAGGCCGCTTTTACGAAACCTAAAAGCGGTAATGGCTTCTTCACAGAAATGAATTTAATTCTTTCGTTTGATTAGCCTGCCTCACACCGCTAATTGAAAAAATAATTAATTTACCTTTTCAAATTACTGCTATAAGTGGTGTGTTCAACCCTCCTAAGATGCCCGCCTTTGCAGAAAAAGCAACTGGGAAGACAGTGAACAAATAGCGCCTTTTACTGATTTTTAAAGATCATTGGACACATTTCTTGAAACACCCTATATTCTGATTAATATATTATAACTTATCAATGGAAGGCTGCTAGACGTACTGGTTATGACAATGTGTCGGTTACCGCACCGTGTCTCCTCCCCTCCCACACATACGCATGCACACACGCACGCATGCTTGGTTAATTAATAATGTTTCGTTTCATTTACGGGGGAAGACTTGTATCCATTCACAAGAGCACACTAGACGTTGCCTACTCGAACTATGTCAAGTATATATGTTTAAGCTTACGCCGTTGGACTCTCCAATGTGGACAGCACATTTAATACTTGGTCTTCGAGCATATCTTGCGAAATAAATAGGTGTATGTCTTTGTAATTTCTTTGGCATACGCCTTTTGTCTGGAAGGCCTGATGAGCGTAGTTCCGGCTCTGCTTTGTTCTTTCATGGGGACGCAGTGTTAGGTCACTCTGAAGTAAGTGCCCCAATGTCTGTGTTTCTTTTCTCTTGTCGACGATGCGATGATGCTCGCACTATCGGCGTGTGCATCGCCTTTCACTCACATTGCACCGTCGAGGCGGCGCCGGCGCGTCTCTTTGAAGGCCGCAGACGCCGCCGTCTCGGGTGCGCCCGCGAGCCAGGTGAAAGACGATGACGGCGCTGTCTGCGGATGGGAAGTGCACGTGTCCCGACCGTTTTGCGCACGACCCGTAGCAACCATTGAGAGGTGCATCGGCACGTCGCAGACGAGCGCGGCGTGTATGCGTGTATAGCTTGTATATTGACGGGCACAGCTGAAGCACAGTCTTGTACATAGCACAGCATAGCCTTGTTTATTATATTGTAGCAAGGAAGTGGAAAAGGAACGTGAGCGTGAGGAAGATCTGGAATGGTGAAAAATAGGAAAAGGAGGAGGGGAGAGAGTAAGGCACAAAGAGGGAGAGTAAAAAAAAAGAAGTAGAGAGAAATCAATGTAAAAAGAGATAGAAAAAAGAGAAGGAAGAGGCAAGTAAGAAATAAGAGAAAATGAGATGAAAAGAAAGAAGGGTATAAATTAGGAAAGAGATAGGAAGAGCAAAAAAGAATAGACAGACAGAAGTAATAAATAGAAACAAACAGAAAAAAACACAAGAGAAACAAGGATAAGAGCACTCCAGTAAAAAATAAACAAGTAAAAGTATGAAAACACTTACTCACCGGTTGAGGCTAGGCACCGCATACACAAAACATTTTTTGTACGGAATCGGCAGAGCTGAAACTCCCGAATGTGAATGTGGATTTATAGATGGAAACGTATGTCCCCTTCTATACTGTCCACTCCATTCTACACTGCCTATACTGTGTAGACTGTCCACATAATGACACGTCGAGGCGCTGTCTTGAATCGGAGCTGTTGGCATTGTACCGCAGACTGTTTAGCATCAAAAAACTTCCTTGCCCGTGGCTAACTGGTGCTCTACAGACGTATGCTTTAAAAGCGTTGAAACGTTTTTTTACAAAACACCGGAATCGCTGGTAAGTACTAAAAATAACTAAGTTTAATTTATGTAACACGTCGTACTTATTATGCGCAGTATTAAATGACATATATCACATATGTGTGCTGAAGTGCATGACGTGTTGACTGTTGCGCGTACACATGAGCAAACATATCTCCACAAGGACCTTATTCGTGCTCTGCTATTTTGTGCAGGTTGGATCGAATGCTTACAAGGGACATTATCAGATACTTAATTCGCTCACTTTAGAACACTTCCTTATCATTGTGTCCGTGTTGCTTGACATTTGCCTATGAGTGTATTTTCGCATATGTGTGCTCGGGTGTTCTATTTTTCATGCACTGCCTTTTGTTTTCCTTTAATATAAGTGTTAAACTTTCACTCAAGGTCTAAGGAGTAGCTGGTGCCGTATACTTGTGTGTGAACATCTCTTTATATAACATATCAATAAAAAACAAATAAACAAAGGCCCAAATCGCGAAACTTAGTGAAGTAGCAAAAGCCAGGACTATATATATATATATATATATGTATATATATATATATATATATATATATATATATATATATATATATATATATATATATATATATATATATATATATATATATAAGGGAAAGAAGTGTGTACCTAAGGGCTCGTTTTTCCGTGTTTTGACACAATACTAATGAGTAGAGTGGATAACCATAAAAATAACCAGCCGTGAGCAGGAATCGAACCTATGACCTTCGAATAACGCGTTCGATGCTCTCACCACTGAGCTATCACAGCGGCCTTCCCGCCATCCACTTTTTGGGGTTTGTGTGTGAATTTAGAAGTAGAAGTGTCAGTCAGCGCCATCTATAAGCCAAGCGACGAGTGGGAAACACTCTTCATGCGCATATGTGGCGTCACGTAGCACGTGAACTTATTACGTTAGAGCATCGAACGCGTTATTCGAAGGTCGTTGGTTCGGTTTCTGCTCAACGGCTGGTTATTTTTTCATCCACTTTTCTTTCTTATTTACATTCCATTGGTACTAATAACTTCCCCTCTACATTCCTGGGCATTACTGTCTGTTAGATCTCACATATATATATATATATATATATATATATATATATATATATATATATATATATATATATATATATATATATATATATATATATATATATATATACCGCTAGCTCCGCCGTCTCTTTAGCATTGTACCTATACAGTGCACGCTACGCATTTTTTTAAATTTATGTTGCCAGGAATCGCGTGTTTAACTGCTCATATATACGCTGATATACAGTATTGCCCCTCTTCCTCCTCCTCCTCCTTCAACCAAGACACTTGATGCTTTTGTGGTATTGAACTCCTCCTGCCTGTGTACTGTGATGTCGCGGCATGTGGCCAAAGAGGCATCATCCTGCATCGACCACTGCTCTATCGTTCTGCAAATTTTTCTTCCTCATTTTCTGCTTGCATGATTTCTTATTCCATTTGTTTTGGTTAGTAAAGCTAAGGAGTGCGCCTTCATTGTGTGACATGTCTGTTCTTTTTTTTTTTCAAATCTCTTGTGTATTGTTCTTTCGAAGATCGCTGTCGTCTGTTGTGGTGAAGTGCCGCCACGTCATTTTCCCCCCCTAGCTTTGAAGCTTTCCACGTGCTGCAGGATGTGATGTCCTGGAATGCCAGCGTGGTTTCCAAGCTTCCCCAAGGCTGCAGGGCATTGTCTTATATACACGTCTGATTTGTCGCACTTAGAAGCCGCTGCACCGTGGCATGTCGGCTTGTATATGGTCGCTATGTAAAGAAACGTGACTGGTGTGGTATCTGAACTTGCTCCGCGTCGAATGCGGTAGACACCGCATTGAGCGCGTTATCAACAGCCGAGCACTGTAGCGCACCGGGCTGTTCGCGTTTTTTTTTTCATCGCCCTCATGCCTGCACGACTGCTGTATTTCCGCTTATAGTGCACCTATTAACTCTAAATTGTCACCAACGCTAGCGAAAAGGCCACAAAATTCTCTAAAACCAATTCCAGAGAACTACACAAAAAAACACAGATTGTTTGAGTATTCGCAGTGTTTTAGTCTTGCTAGTTTACACTTGTTCAGTGTATACCTATGCATTTTTTTTCGAGCGTTCTTTTTTGGGCTGCAGTGGTATGCTGAAAGTGTCGAGCCGCTTGTTGTTCTTCGTGTGCGATTTTAATTCCTCGCTCTTACATTGACTGCTTCGCCGCACAGGCGAAACTTTCGCTTTTTTTTTTTTGCTAGGCTTTGCGTTCTGGCATTAGAGCCACACTTGAAAACTTGACTAAACGGTGCATATATACCGCAAGACATGTAAGGACTTCGAACAAATTCAATCTCATCACTTTTGGCGTAATAATTCCTGAACTGCATGTCACGAAATACATTGGAGTGCTAAATTTTGCACCTGAACGTCCAGTATAGCGCTTAGTGGAGCATAGACCAGTGCAAGAGCAGCGTGTTTATCACGTGTCTGAAACGTGCATGTATGTAGTTTTTTGTCAATAATCAGAAAATTCGTTCAGTTGAAATCGTTTTCTCTGAGAGTTGATCTATGGCAGTTCCTAAATCACAATAATTGCCGTAAAATGTGAATAACCTATTCTTAATTTAAAAATTACGTTACTGAATTTATGTATGAATTAAAAAAGATATCTGGTGAAATTGAATGAAATTGTTGGCAGCACAACACAAGCTGCGCCACATTCTACAGGCAATTCTTAAAAATTCTAAGCTAAACATGATGAAAAAACTAAAAAAAATTGTGAGACGTCTGCAGCATAAAAAAAATGGCAGCATATTCACGTAGTAAATGATGGAGAGTGGGGCGAAGAATTCGTCCGTCTATTCGTTCTTGCTTCCGTCCGTCCATGCGTCCGTCAGTGTGACTGTCCATGCGTCCATCAGGCCGTCCGTGCGTGCGTCTGTTTGTGCGTCCGTCCCTGCGTTCGTCCATGCAGCCGCCCCTGCGTCCATCCATGCACCTGTCTATGTGTCCGTTCGTCCATTAATTCAACACTACAAGTACCACCATCTCGCATCTTTTCATCATATATTCCCCATATAGAAGCACCGCCATCCAGCGGACATTCCAAGGACTAAACGAGAGGTGGCACAAGCACACTTTCTTACGGCTTGCGCTTCGGGCCCACTTCCCACCTTTAACCACCTCGAGTTCATGGTATATACTAGTTCACTGTATTCATGGCACTGCGGCCCAATGCTCGCTAAATCTTTCTAAAACCAAGGAGGTTACGCCCAGTGAGTATGACGTAGCAAACTTTTTCAGTCAGATAGTGCTCAATGTACATGCCAATGGCTGCTAATGGTGATCGCAGCCTGCGCGTTAACTAAAAGCCGAATGCTCCTGTCTCTCATTCCCCATTAGCAGCCATTGACATGTACATTGAGCACTTTTTTTATTGTTCAACAACGCACAGAAGAAGTCTCTCACCGGCACCACTTTGGAGGTCAAAATGTTATACTACTATTTCGGGTATGTGCCACTGGTGGTTACGTACTACGAGGGATGCACAAGCCACGCCATAAGGAGCTTCGCCCCTAAAACAAGCGTAAATTTTCTCTTAGTGTCAATGCATGCAGATATTAGGTCGGGCATGTCGCTATTTACGCAGTTTTCGGTCTTCAACTTTTTAGAAATTAAGCACTTAATCCTTGCTCAATAATACTAAACGCAAGAACTTCTAAGCTGGCGACGGCAATAAACGCCAGCGAGCGTTCCCTTGTAAAAGTTTCCGCGCTTAGCATTGTTGAGCATGGAGTACAAAAGAGCTCGAAGGCACACACTATTAATGGGCCAGATCAAATAATTATCTCGCGTAAATGTCAGAGATTAGTGGAAGAAGCCTAGCGTGTCTGCATTTCTGTTTGCCTCGAAATCTCAATTGTAGACTTCCCTATAGGTAAGATAGTATCAGCCTGATATTGCTGCAGTGCTTGATGACGATTGCTCATGAGAGTCGCGACCTCTCGAGGGCAGTAAATACGCAGTGCCCGGCACCCGCGTAATTAATAATAACGAGCAGTGGCCTCACCGGTTTCACCAACAGGTTGTTTCTTTCTGGCGATATTCCACGGTGTCGTTGTCCTCGGGTCAGGCGATTTGAGTTTCACAAGACCAAGTTCGTACTGCAGGTATTAGAGTTCGTCACACCCAGCTTGGCAACTTTGATCAACCAAGAAAACAACGCACAGTGCAGGAAAACACACCCTAGTCACAAATGAATGAAGCTTCGTTCGTATGTATACACCAATCAGTAAGGATGTGATCACTATCATGGCGATACCAGATACATTTCGCTTCAAGCTTTATCCCGTGCCAGTAGAGCTTCTCCGTTCACAGAAAGTCCAGTAGCACTTCATCGTTCAGTGGCAAGAACGATATACGAGAGGATTAGGCGTGTGGTTGCGCTAGTGCCCCGAAGCTCCTTAATGAGATTCGCGAAGGCGGCTATTTGCTATCCGGCCGTCGGCACTCATCACCGATTGTGAGTCTCGCACTGTTGGCGTCGTAATGCTCTCTTCACTCAGCTGGGTGCACGTGATATCTGTAACGGTGCGTAGGATCAAACATAATTATGCCGCTATGTCTGCACGCTTTCATCTGTCTGGAATAGGAATTCATAGTAGTAGTTCATGCTGCTTCATAGGAATTCATACTACTTCATAATTTATAGGAATTCATTATACTACCTGGCGTTAGTAGTAATCTTCGGGGTAACCTGGCAAAACCACAATATGTTTGCGAGAAGAGCCGTAGGAAGAACTCCCCTTCCCCCCTTCCTTTACGTCCAACAATCCCCACCCTGAAGTTTTAAATTTTTGCATGTGTGTAGGTCTATACACGCACGCATACTAACTCACGCGCGAACATACATAAGATGACGTTATACGTCTCCCTCCTCCTTCCGTACAATAAATTCTGGCTATGCCACTATTGGAAGGCTTCGAGTATCTCGACCACCTTCTGTTCTTCAACGTGCACTGGTACCTCGCAGTACACGGGCTTCCTGCATCTCGTCTCCATCTAAATGCGCATGCCGTAGTGGGATTGAATGCGCGCCTTCGGAAACTGCTGGATCACCGGAGCGCACAACACCACCCGCTGAGAGTGTTGTATTACCTTGAGACATGCGGTTAGATGTGTGGGTTTAACTACAATAGATGTAGTACACTAGGGGGTGAACTTAAAAAAAGGAATTAGTAATTCACTGTGAAACCTTGAACAATTCATAAATCATTGACGTAAAAGAATAAAAATTGTTCGTACTAGATGTACCATGGAAATCCATTTCATGTGAAGTATGCGAAGGGCAGGCGAATGTGGTGCAATTTTTCGTTGAGCGAAATGTTTCGTAATATGCTAGACATATATAGTAGAAATGTTACACCCGCAGACATGAATGTTGAACAGTCGCATATGTTTAGCATATATACCCACCTGTTTGCAGTTGCGTAACAGTCGCAAAGAGCAGCATCGGTATTACCATCAGCAGAAGCTGTAAGCTTAAATGTGATAATAATGTCTAATGTTTAACGTCCCAAAACTACGATATGATCATGAGGGACGCCGCAGTTCAGCGATGCGGAAATTTTGACCATCTGGTGTTCTTTAACGGGCACTGACACCACGAACTTCTACCATGTCGCCTCCCCCAAAATCTGACTGCCGCAGCCGTGATCGAACCCACCACCTTTGGTTCGGCAGCTGAGCACCCGGGCCACTGCTCCGCCGTGGTGGACTTAAGCTGATATGTGGCGCTTTTGCCTGCGAAAACGGTATCTTTGAATAGTTCTACGTGGACTTCAATGGGTGACATTTAACTAAAATTAACGCTAAACCGACGTGCCACCTGTATCTCTGCAGCACATATGTAACGTTTATCAAATTATATAAGCAGCACTGCAAACACATGTGCAGTTTCAACAACAATCGGCCTGCATAGGGTCAGTTTCCGAAAAAAAGTTCGGAGACCTGACGTATCTCTATGGTAGAATGCTTCACTGCCTCGCATCTGATAAGCAAAATGCTGGGGTTGGTTTCCTGCTGGGGCCATAACATATACTCTTTGCATTTGTTGAGTGAACATTGCCTATGCCTGTATTTTCTAACGCCCTTGCATTCAAGTTACGAATGTCTGTTCTCCGTGTTCCTCGGTAGATATAAACTGTCAAACAATTGTGGCTCATACTCGCATACCGCGGTTCATGGTGCACAGGCGTGTACCACACGTGTCTACTGGGAGGAAAGGGTTTGGCGCCGTACGCGACGGCATTTTCGCACTATTCATGTCATGACCAGAAAGTCATATTCATTAAATCTTCTGACCCTCCCATAGTAGTTTTGGTCTATCCCATGTGAAAGAGGTTTCACGAAAGCACAGATAGATAGATAGACAGATAGATAGATAGATAGATAGATAGATAGATAGCCTAGATAGATAGATAGATAGATAGATAGATAGATAGATAGATGATAGATAGATAGATAGATGAAATGCACAAAGTGTCTGCAGTGCGCAAAGAAATAAAGAAGTAAATGAAGAATATTCTAGCAACAAATGCTGTGCTAGGAACATACCCTTATAACCAATTTCCGGATAAACGAAATTAATTCATGTAATATGGTACTTTGTTATAATGAGGTTTCAATGTAGTCCAAGAAAATAGGACGATACTGTGTCCGCGATAACTGCTATTACGTGGCTCCAAGGTGTTTCTGAAGTCATTGCCGCAGTCATGTGGTATTGCTTTGATATTCTGATTCTCAACATGCACCACACATTTCCACATGATTGCACAATCCTAAATTAGCGATATCTCCTAATCCTATAGATATAATCCTAAATTAGCGAATTAACAATATCACACTCAAAAAAGAAATAATACGAAAATGTTCATGCTGTCAATGGGGTAATAAAAAAAATGCTCAGAATACAGCCAACCACTATACATGGCCATCATAGATTGCGAGAAGGCGTTTGATTTAGTGAAAATACCAGAAATCATGCAGACACTGCGGAATCAGGGCGCAGACGAAGCATATATAAACACCCCGGAAGAAATCTACAGGGGATCAACTGCTACCATAGTGCTTCATAACGAAAGCGACAGAATACCAATCAAGAAGGATGTAAGGCAGGGAGATACAATCTCCCCAATGCTATTTACCGCGTGCTCATAGGAGGTTTCCAGAGGCCTAGAAGGGGAAGAGTTAGGCATAAGGGTTGATGGAGACTATACCTTAACAATCTGCGCTTCGCCGATGACATTGCATTGCAGAGTAACTCAGGAGACGAATTGAAGTTCATGATTACGGAGTTTGGAAAGGATAGCAGGAAGGTAGGTCTTAAAATTAATCTGCAGAAAACGAAAGTAATGCAGAACAATCTCGGAAGAGAACAGCGCTTCGAGAGAGGTAATAGAGCACTAGAAGTTGTAAAAGATGACGTCTACTTAGGAGAGGTAATAACCGTAGAGCCGAATCACGATATTGAAGTAACTAGAAGAATAAGATTGGGGTGGACCACATTTGGCAGGCACTCTCAGAACTTGACAGGGAGATTGCCACTATCCCTCAAGAGGAAGGTATATAACAGCTGCTTCTTGCCGGTACTTAGCTACGGAGCAGAGACCTGGAGACCTACAAGGAGGGTTCAGGTTAAATTGAGGACGACGCAGCGAGCAATGGAAAGAAAAATAGTAGGTGTAACCTTAAGAGACAAGAAGAAAGCAGAATGGATCAGGGAACAAACCAGTGCTAAGGATATCATAGTTGAAATCAAGAAGAGGAAATGGACATGGGCCGGGCATGTAGCGCGTGGACAGGATAACCACTGGTCATTAAGGGTAACTACCTGGAATCCCAGGGAAGGCAAGCGGGTTAGCGGGAGAGAGAGATAGATGGGTAGATGAGATTAAGAAGTTTGCAGGTATAAAATGGCAGCAGCAATCACAGGACCGAGTTGGCTGGTGGAACACGGTAGAAGACACGATATATATATATATATATATATATATATATATATATATATATATATATATATATATATATATATATATATATATATATATATATATATATATATATATATATAGGTATGGGATATGGCACAACGGGAGCGTTGTCAACAAGGATAAATATATTTATTTCCCAACAGTTTTAGGAGGGGTCCTCCCTTCATCAGGGGATCAGAGGATAACTCATCCCCTGATGAAGGGAGGAGCCCTCCCGAAACTGTTGGGAAATACATATATTTATCCTTGTTGACAACGCTCCCGTTGTGCCATATCCCATACCTTGACGAAGACTAACTGGCCCATTGAAATATTACTCCCTTCATATATATATATATATATATATATATATATATATATATATATATATATATATATATATATATATATATATATATATATATATATATATATATATATATATATATATATATAATATTGTAAGTATATGGTTTATACGCATATCAACGTTGTCTAATCACGGGATGAAAAATAAAATATGTATATATAAACAACGCGGTCACATGCTGCAGTTACGGCATTTCCGAGAAGCATCAGCGAGTTCACGTGCCCTTGATCGGGTTGTTGCGCGAGTAATCAGTGGGCGTAAAGCGGCCATGGGTGGGAGAACTTGTTGCACGGCGTGAGTTATCAGATGCATATATCGGTCTCATCCGGCATTCCCTCCGCCTCTGGCGTCCTTGACGATTGCATATAAGTACACCGTTATCGGTATCCATTCACACTCATGCTATTGAAGCTTTTGCAAACGGAGCTGACCTCGAACGACCTATGAACGAAGAAATGCTGTTTCCTAACCGTGGCCCTCTCGCTTACTTCTTCTGCGGGTACGTGGTATGCTGAAAAAAAAAATACAGCAACAGAGATTCTCGCCGTTCTGATCATTCCATTCGGGGTTATGCGAGTAATTTGCGTGGTATTGACTTTCTAGCTCATGTGGCGCTGTAGATAGCGGTACAGATAACCTACAAATATATGCGTGACGCGAAGCACGTAGATGGAACCTTGACCATCACTCAGTATTGAGGAGTACACAGACACGCTATTTGTGGACACCACATACCGGGTTTATTACCGCAGCTAAACTGAGATTTGAAGGGTACAGGCTTGTGTGGTTGCCTACGATGCTAATGGGACATGAATTATATGAGTGATACAAGCTATCGTGCGTGCATTGGAAGGGCTTCATTAATACAAATTTTTTTTTCAGAGGGAGTGGCTGTTCTAGGTAATTTTAACTTTCAAATAAGGGCTAATTACCGTTATCTGTGCATTGGAATGTTTTCACGTTGATGAAGGCGTTCAAAATATGAAAAGATGAACGAGTGCCTAAATAGAGAAAAATAAACTCGCAACGCAATCTTCGTGCACTTCGAGAGTTTTTTACACGGTAAACTTGCAAGCATCAGGGCTCATAATCATATATAAGCACTATCGAGCACGGGCGGATTATTCTGATAAATGAGTTTGCAAATGTTTGCTGCGTTCTAGTGTTTATGTTGGTTCTCTCCTATTGCGGCATTGTAATAAAACAATACACGTGCACTAGACCACTTTCTCAATTCACCAAAATATTTGACGTTACGATGGTCTTCTTAAGGAAACTTTGCTGGGAATATATGCCTAACAGTTACAAGCGCAAAGAAAGCAGCAACCTATAAGTTAAGTAGATTAGGACAAACAGCAAATTACACATAGAAAAACAATTATTCGTCACGTTTGACACCAACGGAGACCCCTCATACCGAGCGTTGAATTGTATTAGTATGAAGTGGCGTTTTACAATGCTATCTTGCATTTTTTTTCCTGGCTCATACCATGATCTATGGAACTTCGATTTGCGACAGACCTGTGCAGTAACAACTATTGCGATACCTCTCGGTTTCCTTTGTTTTTCACGTGTTATCCATGAGTGGGATAGCCTAGATCCATCCATAACTAACAAGGTATCAGAGCCAGTTTTTGCTAGGCTAATGGAAGATGTTATAAGCAATTAGAAAACAGCCTTTGTATAATGACATTTTTCGATTTTCATTATCTAAAGCTGCCCTTTTTGATGATGTATGTTCAACTTCTATTTTGCATAACCAAACCTAATGGTTGTTTTCTGTTTTTAGTTGCATATTTTAGTTTGTTGCACAGTACCGTTGCGTATTTTATCCATATTTCAGTGTTCTAGATTTCAATTTTAATATATTTAAGTTTGATGCATTTGTTTGATGTATTTTTAAAAATAAAATAGGTTGTTTTTTATGCCCTTAGTAATGAAACTTTGATAAATGTATAACAATAAGCCCACATTCTATGGTCTAGAACTTACGCTGGTAGTATTTTAAATGAATAAAGACATAAATAAATTATTGATAAAGTGAAAAAGACTTTCCGCATATAATATGAAGGAGGACACATCACTACAGGTTGCGAAAAGTGGGAAACCTTCTGCCGAATTTTTTCGCATCCGAACGATTTCACAAATGGTTTCATGGCGCATCGTTCAGGCTTCAAATAAAGCCGCCTTATTCAAGAAAACGCCCGCTAATGGCACAGTCGGGGTTCGCGTTTGTTGTAGACTATCACATCTGATCGGGATTACGCAAGCTCAGAAAAATGGGAATCTTTTTTGCTTCTATCTTTCTGATTTCAACGTTTACTGCTCTCGTATCGATTCAATGATGTCGAATGGAAACGTATCCTTCCATTTCCGCTTCTCAAGAAGATGTTTCAGCATGTGTGTGTGTGTAGATGATATCACCGATTTAGAGCACTTGGTACTCTACTGCAGGAGAACAGAAAGCCACCCCAGTTTTCCTATAAAAAATACAAACCTGTATCGGTGAAACGAGGTCACTGATAAGTTCTCAGTACCAAAAGCGAGTTAGTACGAAGAGGGTGCACACACAATCAAACCTTCAGCAACGCCTGCGATGAATCGTTGCAACAAGCGATACGTCGCGCTCTGTTTAGATTGCATCATTGCATCTTGTAGGTGATATCTGCTGCGCAAAGCTTTCTGCTGGAATCGCCGTCCTATAAGAATATCTGGAAGATAGTCGCAATTGAGGAGGCGGAAGTAAACTACGAGCAATAATTGCGTCACCCGTTCAGCATTTGCAAGTCTGTTGCCGTGTAACTAATCTGTCTCTCAGCAAGTTCAGTAAACGTCTGGTGCTCTAGTAACAGTGGGTGTACTAACACGTGAACAGGGAAAATTCACACTGAAAACTTAGTTAGGTTATAGGTTATAGTTGGCGATTTTGAAGCAGCATGCAAATGTTGACGAATGCTCCGAAAGCGCTCTTAGCCAATACCCGCCATGAAAGAAATTGCATATAAATATATTATTACATCTACAGTTCCCTAACGTCATTTGTGGTTTCATGTACTACTACGACTATTCAAGGATTGCTGGATCGAATCCCGGCTGCGGCTGCTGCATTTCCAGTGGAGGCGGAAACGTTGTAGTCCCTTGTGCTCAGATTTAGGTGCACGTTAATGAACCCAAGGTGGCCGAAATATCCGGAGCCCTCCACTACGGCGTCTCCTGTAATCATATGGTGGTTTTGGAACGTTAAACCTCACATACCAATCAATCTTTAAGGATTTCTTGGGAGTTGCTCGTCGCAGCAGAAGTACGCCAACAAGCGCTGCGTAAATTTGGCTTTTCTAAAAGCGACGTTTGTGTTTTAAAATGAGTGCTAACGTTAGTTACTTCGAACCATAAGCTACCCTATAAAGGCCAGTGTAGTTGGTGTGTCTGATTACGCTATGGGATATGCCAGCCACTACTCCTTTACACAAGGACGACCACCTCGTATGACTTGGCCCAGCGGCAACATAAGTAGCATCAGATATTGTTTCACATAAAACCGATTCCACAAATTAATACGTCATTTTCGTAACAATTTCGCTATCAAAACGCTTTAAGATCATTATCGCATCCTGCTTCTTTTACACACGGAACGTTCGGCGTATATTATGAAGAATTACATGAGCGAAAAAAAAAACACAGAAAATGAGACTATCTTCTTACGCACTTAGCAATCGCGAGAAATGTCAGGTGTTTTCCTTTTTGTTCTTCGTTAGTAATATTCCCTGGCTTAAGGTGCCTATTTTGTCTCCGGTGCGTGGCCCGGAGAGCACATATACCTCTGATTGTAAGTGGCACTTACGAAAAATTGCGTGTGACCTTAACCTAAATAGGATCCCCTATAGCGATGCGGATAATGAAGAGTGTGCAGCTCGTGCCAAGGTGTCCTTAGAGTGCCCGCTGGCGGTAGCACTCACTGACGGCACGATTCGCTTAGGAATTAGGCCTGAAAATTTTCCCCACCTTACGTGTAGGGTAGCCAACCGAACCAAACTTGGTTAATATTCCTGTCTTTTCTATTCCTTCCTGCCTCTCTCTCTCTCTACGACGCGTGACGATGAACGAGATTAAACGTTGAAATAAAGCATAAACTTGATCGACGATTTCTTTGATATAAAGACATAAATGTGAATGAATTGGAGCATTCATGTTTCAGATGAGGCTGCACCGCAAATGAGATGAAGAGGTTGGCGGGTATAACTGCCTCCGCAGGCACATGACCATGTTAATTGATAAAATGTGGGAGAGGCCCTGCAGAGGGCGATTTCAGGCTGGTGATAACGAATATAAGGTAAAAAACAATGTCGGAGTTTTTTTTTAAAGATGCGTAAACACAGAGCTTGATGTAAAGGCTGAAAATTCCTCATTCGTACTCAGGAAAATGAGTCGAAGTGAATGACACGAAGAATAAAACGTTCTTGGCCATTTACGTCAGCGAGTGTGGAAAATCTATATAATGCTTACACTGTCCGTGTTTCACAACTCTGCGCACAGCGAGAGAAAGAGAGAGAGAGAGAGAGAGATAGAGAGAACGAAACAGATAGAAAAGCTCACGATTCGCCAGACAGTTGGCATGTCGTCTTAACATTAAAGCCCTGTCTGACCACTACACAGTCTGGTCTGCCTCGGCATCCTTCCTTGCACTCAACGCTAATTTTAAGCTCCGATCCATGGCTCGCCAGGCATTCCACGAGGCCCTCTGACGTCTGCACCGAAGCGAGATGAAGATTCAATTCCCAGGCATGAGGATAGAAAAGTTAGGACGAGGCAGCATTTCGCAGTGCTATGGTCAGAGAGAAAACGAAGGAATAAATAAATAAATAAAAATTGAATAAAAATAAACAGATAAATAAAAGAAAAAAAGAAGGAAAGAAAGACTCGAAAGAAAGAAAGAAAAGAAAAAAGAAAGAAAGAAAGAAAAGGCCACAGTTCCGCCAAGAGGGCGAATCAATGAATGCGATAGCAACATATTTGAATGCATTACGAGGCAAGGCAAGCATTTTTAGGAGCAATATTAATTGTAGTAAACATGCGCTTGCTTAGTAATCAAGTTTCCTGCGGCACGGCCACAGTAGATGTCCACAAGTAGACCCGTGCGTAGTGACGGCGTCGATGAGAAGCGCCCCCCGTGGGCAGCGCATGCTGGTACTGAGGGCTATACGTCGTGTGTCGCCGATAGTGGCAATTTATGTGTAAAGCGCATCTATATGTGAACGCCCACTCCAGGTACACTTTTGGCGCCGTTTTTTTCGTGTTGAGAGTGCAGCTCGTAGAAGCTCCCGCATGCTGTGGGTGCAAAAGAGCCACGCGCTGATCGTTGCCGCAATAGCGCGGTAACCATAAGCGCCATATCGTTAAGTGAAGGCTGAACAAAAAAAAAGTACCGAATGTGTATCACTTTATGCCCACCATACATGGATCCGGATCAGTGACCCTTCATACGTAGCTTCTGTTGTGCGCGCACAGTTTTATCTATTTGTGAAGTAAATTCAGATGATTATTTTGTGTTCGTGATAGCAGCATCGAATTGATTTTATTCTGCTATTACCAGCGGGAAGAACATGTGTCGTTTTTACAGACATATTCTGTCAATGTGTGCGCATGCTTATTACGTGGTTGTCGAGCCTTGCAAAGTGATACGTATTTTGAAGTATCTATATTGCAGTTATTTTTGAGTAGTTGGAACAGGAACTTTAATCGAGCGTATTTCGCTCTTGTGGACAGTGTTTCTAAGCCGGACTGGATGAAAAAATGTGTTGGTGAATATAAGCGTCTGTATTTGTTGGGGATGAACCTCACAACATTCCTTTGTAAATTGCTTCCTGTTTGACTATGTTAGTCTGCGTATGCGGAAACCAAACTGTGGTAGCGTATTTGATAACTGGCTTTACAATTGATGTGTAAGCCAACAGCTTCGTTGATGTTATTGAGAGTGCTAGACTTCGTTTTAGGAAAAATAGCTTGCGTAAGGCCTTCGAAGTGATATTATTGATGTGTTTGTCCCATTTAAGATCAGAAGCGAGTTAACTGCTAGATATTTATCTTCCTCAACTTTATTAAGTGAAGTGCTGATAGTTGCGTCGATGTAGTTAGATGGCTTTGTTTTGCTGCTTGCAGTCAATATGCCTGATTTTGTATATTTCATCTGGCATTTGGAGCACCAATCAGCTAAGACGACTAGAAAATTGCTCAGCTTAGCTTAATATGGTCGTTATAATGATTGATCTCTTTATAACTGACACAATCGCCCGTCAATAGTCGTCCGCCAATATTGCAAGTAATGTTATCAGTAATATCATTAATGTACATTAGAAAGAGCAGATGCCCAAGTACAGGGTATTTAGGAACTCCGGCTGTTACTGGAACTGTGCTAGAAAAAATTTCTTCCTAAAGTACAAATTGTGATCGCCTGAATAAGAATTTTTTATGCAGGCAAAAAGTTTACCTAGTTCTAAAGTGCTTTCAATTTTAGCTATTATTACCACTTATATAACCACTGACACTCTTACATACACAGTTAAAAGCCTTAGAAAGGTCGAGTAGAATTAACTCACTTTGACTACGGCTGTTAACTGTAGCAACAAGGTCGTGAACAAGTTTACCAACTTGGGTAACTGTCAACAAGTCACTTCTGAAACCATGTTTGTTTGAATGGAAATGGTTTCTTAATGTTCAGCTTTTTCAACGCAGTGTGAATCTCAGAGCGAAAAATTTTAAATTATTTCACCCACACATAACTGCACTTACAAGAAAGAGAAAACAGAAGATTATGAGGTATACAAAAAATGTATGCTACTATTACACTCACTTTCTAGAATCTTGTCCGCGAACTTAAAAGTCTGACAGTTCACTTCTATAGGAAATTTCATTCAGAAGTGTCACCACGATGTTATACTACGTGCATACTTTATCGAGTGTCAATGTTTATATGGTTTGCAATTATATTCTACGAGCCACATTGCAATGGTTTGCAGTTATATTCTACAAGCCACATTGCAATGTTTTGTTCGCATACCATTGTGGCATGCTAGATGAAAAATAAGAGCTACAGTATGGCTTTCGAGTAATCTGTAGAGTCCTTCGAAAAATGCATAAACTGTTTATTCGGTACCTTTATTGCAACGCATTGCCACCGTCGCTTGCATAAAGATGCGTTGTATTTGCATTTTCTCGCCACTACCCAAACGCGTTTATGATGTGTCATGGTCAGAGGCAAACTAGAACGTGGCTGAGCGTTTGTGACGGTGAAAGTTTGGTTACTGGTTTATTGCATACATAGGTGTCCAAGAGCCTAGCGAATGAAAATGGGGTTGAATGAAAAGCAGTACAGAACATTTAAGGGCACGGGGCCTCATGGAGCACGGCTGTCCTTATTTCATAACCTCAGCTGTCAACCACGAAGGACTCTGTAAACGAAAAGCGTTTGCGAAATTGAAGCTGGGATTTGCAAGTGGAGAATTACATTCCCACAAACATGCAATCCCAATTTTCTTTTACCCTGTTGGCCTTACGACTTGAAGGTGTCCCGTAGGTACGCTAGCTGGTTCTAACGCCGGTTACGTCATGTGTGTGTCTGTTGTTATCCGTAATCTGGAATGACTTGCGTGACGTTTTAAATAAAACTGGTCACACTAAAAGACAGCGTTGATGCAGTTGACAGGTGAGGTTGGCTACATAGAACGAAAAACAAACTTCACCGACAGTTCTACAAAGAAAGTAAAGCTGCTTGCAGAAGCTGATGCGTACGGCTGGTGCACAAAGTGAAAAACAGAATGAAAATAGCTGACCTATATCGTTGGTGTGATGACAGCTTGACAAGTACAGCCGCGTGGTCTGCAGACGCAGGATAGACGAACAGATCTCGTGGGTGCTGAAGGGGGTGAGCAGGTCGAACGAAGCTGGGCTCTCGGTTTGTGAATTTTAAAACACGTGCACACACAAACCCTTCGCAGTCACTTATGCTGAGTGGTCGCTCCTATGACAACGTCGTGAAAAAAACAAAACAAACACAGCTTTATTCTTCTAGTGCACATAAGCCAATGGAACGCGGGCAGTGCGGTTGGAGTCATCCAGGAGTTAAGCGTGTGCGACATACTGTTCTGTATGAATGTATACATTAACAGCGGTTACGTCGCATGTCATTTAAGATCGGTTGTCCTTTCAGCGCACAGCTCGCTTTTTCGAAGCGAGTTGAAGTATGTGGAACATGGCCGTTAGTATCGCTGACGTCACACGCGCAGTGCACGCTCGGCCTGTCTGTGCTGGGTCTTTGCGGCTTGTGCACTGTCTCTTTCGTGTCGAGGTCACCAGGCGGAGAAAGCGATGTTGCCGATGCATTTGAAAGAGACGTCGGTGCCGGGTATGACGGAACACGGCTCTTCGTGGAAAAAGGTTATCAAGGTCAGTTGCTGATAGCGCAGCTTCTCTCGACGAGCGAAAATTCTGCCACTGTGCAATCAGGAGTGTATATTGAATTGTCTATGCTATTACTCCACTTCTTGCGCTTCCTGAAACTATTCGAAAATGAGAATGATGGACTGGTGATACGTTGCAGCAATATATATGCGAATAGCCATCCACTTTGCCTCATCTGTATAGACTGCACTCGGCTCTTGTTATTTATTTATTTGTAGATACTGCAATCCCACATGAGGGATTATAGCAGGGTGGGAAGTACAATCATAAAATGTTCCTAGTTGAACAAGGACAAAATACGGAAGCAAAGTACCATTCTCGGAATTACAAAAAAAAAAGGAAAAACTGATATACAAAATTCACGAATACATGATCAACCATGGCGACAAAATACAATTCAAAATGTACAGGATAATAAATATTCCAGAAACAGAGTCACATACGCAAGGATTGGAAAAGAAAAAAAAAAACACACGGGTGATAATTCTACACAATTTCAAATATATACACATATATACATACATATACATACACACATATGCACACATATATATTATGCAGTTAAACACAAGGCAAACTTTTCAAGTGATGGCTGTAAAACAACGTCATTAGTTAGGTTGTTCCATTCCCCGACTGTTCTCGGAAAAAATGAATACGTGAAGCAGTTATTGCGTGTTTGAAAGGGCGTAATGGAGAGGTTATGGCGATGCCTTGTCGGATACCCAGAGGAGAAAGACAATAATTTGCTAGTGTCTATCTTATAGTGCTTCTTAATTAGTTGATATAAAAATTTGAGACGAGAAATTCGGTTTCTTTCAGTTATTGGTGGAAGATTAGCTCTCGCTAGCAGTGCACTAACAGATGTGCGACCATAACTGTTGTATATAAAACGGGCTGCCTTTCTTTGTATTTTTTCAATCTTCTTTTTATTAGTCAACGTAAAAGGATCCCATATAACGACTGCATAATCTAGAATGGGTAGAACTGTTGATTTGTACGCCAGCAAGCGCACAGTGGGAGTGGAGTGCTTGAGAACTCTCCTAAGAAATGAAAGTCTTGTGTTAGCACAAGCTGCAACATAATCGATATGCTTATTCCACTTCAAGTTGTTTGTAATGTAAACCCCTAGATACTTGTAATACTGCACCTCAGCAAGGTATATATTGTTACAGCAATATTGGAACAAGAGGGGCTCTTTTTTGTGTGATATGCGCATAAATACGGTTTTTTCAAAGTTTATGGGCATCTGCCAACTGTCGCACCAAGATTTAACTTTTTGAAATGCGGCATTTAACTTTATTTGGTCATTAGAATTTTTTACCTCGGAGTAAATAACGCAGTCGTCTGCATAGAGTTTTATGTTAACGGGTATGTCATTCACAATGTCATTGATATATAAAAGAAAAAGAAGCGGACCAAGTACCGAACCCTGGGGGACGCCAGATTCCACAGAAACCCTCTCAGAGCATTTATCTTTAAATACAACATATTGCTGCCGGCTATGAAGGTAAGATAAAATCCATTTAGTTAACTGCTTGTTTTTGAGTATGTTGTCTAGTTTGAAAATTAATTTTTTGTGAGAAACCTTATCAAACGCCTTTGAAAAATCCATAAAAATTGCGTCAGTCTGCTCACCATTATTAATTGTCAATGCAAAATCGTAAACGGTCTGAACTAATTGGGTACAAGTAGAGTAGCCTCTTCTGAATCCATGTTGAGACTCGGATAGGGCATTATGAGCAGTTAGAAATTCCGAAATATGATTATGAACTATATGCTCGAGCAACTTACAAACTGTTGACAATAGTGATATTGGCCTATAATTACTAATTTCATCTTTCTTACCCTTTTTATGAAGTGGTTTCACTTTGGCTGTCCTCCATTCGATTGGCAGCTGTCCTTCTTTCAACGATTTTGTAAAAAGAATGCAAAGATATTTGGCGACCCATTCAGCGTACCTTTTGAGAAAAACATTGGGTATTTCGTCAGCACCACTAGATTTTTTTACATCAAGTTTCAAAAGCATGTTGAAAATTCCCTTTTCACTTACGGTAATGTCAGGCATGGGCGGTAATGGTGACACAAAATTAGGCAGTTTGCCATCATCATTAGTAAAGCAGGACTGAAACTGCCTATTGAATGCATTTGCAATTTTTGTGGCATCAGTAATTCTGACACCATTAATGGTAAAAGCATCCACATCAGTATAAGATGGGGAAATTGCTTGCCAAAACTTCTGCGGCGAACTAGTAATGAAACTAGGTAAAGAAACTGAAAAATATTTGTCTTTGTCAGCTGCAACTTGTGTTTTAACTTTGTGAGACAAGTCTGAAATTTTGGATTCCAGGTTTACGCAGTCGCCTACAGATCGACGTTTTTTCTTTAACCTCTTTAATTTTCTCTGCAAATGTATAGTAGAACGACTTATCCAGGCATTCACACGTTTGTTTTTCTTGCGTATCAATGGCACAAATTGTTCAATACATTCATGTATAAGTTTTGTAAAAGAAGCCCAAAGATTGTGAACATTTGCATCAGTGCGAGAGAAATTATCTAGATGAAACGAAAGCACGTCTATTATAGCTTCGTCATCGGCTCTGGAAAAGTTTCGAAAATATGAAACTTCGTTAGCTTTATCGACTTTAACATTGCTGAGGCTAAGGAAGACGGCCTGATGATCGGAAATTCCTGGCATGATTTGAGATGTGGCGTTCTCGAAAATGCTACCGCTTACGAAGAAAAGATCTAGTAGAGTCTTACTGCTATCCTGAATTCTTGTGAAGCCTTCAACAACTTGAGTAAGGTCAAGGCAAAAGCAATATCAAGCATTGCCTCTCCTACCTTGTCATTACGACTTTTGGGGGACATTGTTAGCCAGTCAACATCAGGCAAATTGAAATCACCAGATAGGATTATCCGATCTTCAGGTTTGACATGGTCACATAAATACTCCTTCAACACATCCATGGTAGAAGCATCAGAGTTAGGGGGTCTGTACATGGCACCAACAATATACCTAAATGAGAATGAACGCAGTTCAATCGTGAGTGCGAAGCTCCAAAAATTGTTCAAAGAAAGCGCAAGTGAAAAATTATTCTTATCGGGTGGTCCCACAGCTCTCGGTTTCCACGCATTGACCAGGAGCGATAGACCTATATATTGATGTTATTTTTTGCGCATGTCTTCGTAGACGTTCAGCGACAATAATTATGTTTCTTTTTTAAAAAGATGGTGTCAAAACATTCCGTAAGGTTCATACTTCGTACGCCAAAGGGGCCTAACTACAATGACGGCTACAAAGCAGTGCTTGTCAATTACATCCCAGATGCTCTTTGAAAAACCAGAATGTTCAAGACACAATCGTAGTGCGATTGCTTTTAACAACTTTTATTTTTTATGCAGGCCATAAAATACTTTTTCAATGAATTTACCAATTTTATTGACTCAATTTTCGCTTGAACGGCGAAGCACAAATATATATACTTATTCGACAGTGTTCGAAAATGTCCTGGGAGAGTGCCAGAAGATTTCACGAAGGGCACCTTTGCCTGCCACGAGAGCATACACGAATTTAGTTGTGGTAACTCGGATTTATTGCTGCTGTTCGGAACAAGCTGTGCCCTGATAATCAGCCTAAGTGCGAATTTTAAACGACCCTTTACGGTCCTAAGCGTCTACTAAAACACAGCCGTTTTATTGTTTTATAACTAGGGTGGCGTGACGAATCACGCGAATGTGGAGGGGAGAGTATGCGCCCAAGAAGTCGCTATACGCTTGTACAGACGGTTTCACAGTTAAAGGGAACATCTACGTGCAGAACATGTTTGTACTTTGCTCTCTTGAAAAACATGGTAAGTTTGATTTGCATGAGTACTAATGGTTTACAATCGAGAGTCCTCTTGACAGACTAATGATATACACGATTAATGTTTCCTCATCCAGTAGTCTTTTGGGGGTCAGCGATATGAATGGTTCTCGTTCGAGTGTTCACTTCAGCAAAGAACCGTACTGTATACCTGGAAGCCCGCGCGAGATGCGGGAATTCCCCGCGAAGGGCTCACATTGATGTGCAAAGCGGAAGGGAAGCGCTGCGATGCGTGTGCCCACGAACACGAATTCTCGATGCGCTCGAGTGCCAGCGATGCATGACGAAAATGCCTTGTCTGATTTCGCTCCGTGGAGTGTAACGAAGGGCGTGACTCATTGCTGCCGCTTTGCTGCAGGCCTTACGGTAGTCGCGGTCTGTATGCGTGTTCAAGGCCACGTAAGAATGCGCGCGCGACAACAGACATTGATTACGACATGATTAGTAGTACATTCCATGAGCGCAACGCATATAGCTGCATGCAGCGCGTTCTGGGTGTTCGTCGTGCATCAACCGCTAAAGAGTCCTTTATTTCGATATCGCCGCTTCCCGATAACATTTATCGCCGCAGTTGTCATGCAGCGGCAGTTGTCATTGCTCTGCGAGCGCATAAAGCGACAATTAGAACATGATTGTCACATGATTGTGAGCATGAGGAAAAAAGCAGAAAAAAACGCATGTGCACACCGGAGTACCCTGCCCCACACACACAGACACACACAGGCACACACACGCACACGCACGCACACGCACGCGCACGCACGCACACGTGCGCACACGCACACGTGCACACACGCACACGTGCACACACGCACACGTGCACACGCAGACACGCATACGCACACGTGCACACGCACACACGCATACGCACACGTGCACACGCACACACGCATACGCACACGTGCACACACGCACACGTGCACACGCACACGCACATGTACACGCACACACGCATACTCACACGCACACACACGCATACGCACACGCACACGCACACACACACACACACGCACACACGCATACGCACACACACAAACAAACAAAGCCCGTAAATAGTGAAAGAAGCTGTATCACTTGCAAGGACTTTTGTGACCCTGCATACCGACGATTGTGTAAAATTCCTTTCTCTGATGGAGGTTGATTATCTGATTTGTTGAGCGTGTTGCAAAAGCATAGTCGCTGTGCACTATACTGTAGGCAGTCACAATAGATACGTTCAATAGGTTTTCGTTGCCACAGTGGTCACAGGCAGCGGTGTCATCCATCCCATTGAATGCGAATAGCAGGCGTTGGTAAGCGCAATGTCCAACCACAGTGTACGCAAAAGAGGCTTCAAAACTAAAGGTTGGGTCAAACGAGTGCAGTCGGGAATGATTTAAATGCGGCTGATTCCGTTGTGACGCAGTGCGTTGATTAGCAAGCCAGCCGAGCTTCCGTGCAGCATCGGTCCTAGAAAGCGATAGTATTTCATGGCTGAGCGGGCAGCTTCGTCGGTATGTTCATTGCTGATGATTCCGCAGGGGCTGGGCAACCACGCAAATGTAATTTAATGTCCATTTCCTTTTCAGTTCGGTGGTGAAAAACCTCTGTTGTCTCTAGTACCAGCTGCTCGTGCGGTCCGTAGCGTAAGACTGACAGCAAAGACTGCAGTGCCATCTGCGAGTTGCATAAAGTAGTCCACTCTAGCGTTGGTTAATCAATAACAAATTGTAACGTGTTAAGAAGACCTGCCAACTTTTCTGCCGTTGATGTTGCGTGGGCTGCCTCAAATTTAATCGTCGTGACCAACCTTATCATACCAACATTACCATATGGGGCGTTCAGAAAAAAGCATATTTGTCCACCCGTTAGTCTATCTGTTTGTTCGTCAGATACTGTCGGTTACGCCTTACGCAGGGCAAGGATAGACAAAGGCAAGCTTCGCCCCTAAAAATAATGTGCTCTATGCTTGCTTTAGTCTGTTGGTTCCATGGTGTCTAAGAAAAAAGAAAAAAAAAACTAGCCGCTGGAACAATTCTCCTTCATTCTTACGTACAGCTGTATGAGACATAACTGCCGCTAAAAGGAAGACGCTCGCAGACGAGCACAAAATGAAGCAACCCCGATGGTCTTGGCAGATCGTCAAACATTGTTTATTTTACCGGTAGACCTATGAATAAGTATGTACATACGCGCCCGCGCAGACGCAATCACTCAAATCTAACGAGACAATCAGCATTTATTGAATCTTATCTCGGATGGTACGGTATGGTGTGGGCAAATTTTATTTAGGTTTGTTGGGGCGTGAGCTAGCACGTAGGGGGCCGCTTCCACGTCGGAAAAGAAAGTACTAACCTCTCGGCCATGTCTCTTAGTGAGGAAACCAACCTTAGCGTAGATACAATGAATGATAATCTGACGAGTATCATTACGGAGTGTGCAGTGGAAGTTGGAGGCAGGGTAGTTAGACAGGACACTGGCAAGCTTTCCCAGGAAACGAAGAACCTAATTAAGAAGCGTCAAATCATGAAAGTGTCAAGTACAACAGACAAAATAGAACTGGCAGAGCTTTCGAAGTTGATTAATAGACGTAAAGTATGCGATGTAAGAAGGTATAACATGGAAAGAATTGAACACGCTCTGAAAAACGGAGGAAGTGTCAAAGCATTGAAGAGGAAACTTGGGATAGGCAAAAGTCGGATGTATGCACTAAGGGACAAAGAAGGCAAAATAACTACCAATATGGATAGAATAGTTAAAATAGCGGAGGAGTTTTACAGAGATCTGTACAGTAGCCGAGACAACCACGACCTTAATACTATAAGAACTAGCAGTAACCCAGATTACACCCCACCAGTAATGATAGAAGAAGTCAGAAAAGCTTTGGAGAGCATGCAAAGGGGCAAGGCTGCTGGTGAGGATCAGGTAACATCAGATCTGCTGAAAGATGGAGGACAGATTGTGTTAGAAAAACTAGCCACCCTGTTTACGAGGTGTCTCCTGACGGGAAGGGTACCAGAGTCTTGGAAGAACGCTAACATCATCTTAATACATAAGAAAGGAGATGACAAGGACTTGAAGAATTACAGGCCGATCAGCTTGCTCTCTGTAGTATATAAGCTATTTACAAAGGTAATTGCTAACAGAGTAAAGAAAACATTAGAATTCAATCAACCAAAGGAACAAGCAGGATTTCGAACAGGCTACTCAACAATTGACCACATTCATACTATCAATCAGGTAATAGAGAAATGCTCAGAGTACAACCAACCCCTATACATAGCTTTCATAGATTACGAGAAGGCGTTTGATTCAGTAGAAATATCAGCCGTCATGCAAACACTGCGGAATCAGGGCGTAGATGAAGTATATATAAACATTCTGGAAGAAATCTACAGGGGATCAACTGCTACCATAGTGCTTCATAAAGAAAGCAACAGAATACCAATCAAGAAGGGTGTAAGGCAGGGGGACACAATTTCCCCAATGCTATTTACCGCGTGCTTACAGGAGGTTTTCAGAAGCCTAGAATGGGAACAGTTAGGGATAAGAGTCAATGGAGACTACCTTAGTAACCTGCGCTTCGCCGATGACATTGCATTGCTGAGTAACTCGGGGGACGAATTGCAACTCATGATTACGGAGTTAGACAAGGAGAGCAGAAAGGTGGGTCTTAAAATTAATCTGCAGAAAACGAAAGTAATGTACAACAACCTCGGCAAGGAGCAGCGCTTCGAGATAGGTAATAGTGCACTTGAAGTTGTGAAAGACTATGTCTACTTAGGGCAGGTAATAACCGCAGAGCCGAACCACGAGATTGAAGTAACTAGAAGAATAAGAATGGGGTGGAGCACATTCGGCAAGCACTCTCAAATTATGACAGGTAGTTTGCCACTATCCCTCAAGAGGAAGGTATATAACAGCTGTATCTTGCCGGTACTTAGCTACGGAGCAGAAACCTGGAGACTTACAAAGAGGGTTCAGCTTAAATTGAGGACGACGCAGCGAGCAATGGAAAGAAAAATGGTAGGTGTAACCTTAAGAGACAAGAAGAGAGCAGATTGGATTAGGGAACAAACGGGGGTTAAGGATATCATAGCTGAAATCAAGAAGAAGAAATGGACATGGGCAGGGCATGTAGCGCGTAGACAGGATAACCGCTGGTCATTAAGGGTAACTGACTGGGTTCCCAGAGAAGGGAAGCGGGTTAGGGGGAGACAGAAGGTTAGGTGGGCAGATGAGATTAAGAAGTTTGCGGGTATAAATTGGCAGCAGCAAGCACAGGACCGGGTTAACTGGCGGAACATGGGAGAGGCCTTTGTCCTGCAGTGGACGTAGTCAGGCTGATGATGATGATGATGATGAGCTAGCACGTAGGGGGCCGCTTCCACGTCGGAAAAGAAAGTACTAACCTCTCGGCCATGTCTTCGGCCCATTGGACTGCCCATAACTGTGCCCTTAAATCCGTACTGCGTAGTGCAGCATCCCACTTTGACAATGTAACGTTTTCAACCCGTAAGGCAGGGCCCCGCTAGAGCATATAATCTAAGCGGGCAAAGTCTGAGAAAAACATGCATGTGTTTGACGTCTGAATTCCTGGGTAAATTTTGTGCGAGAGTGCGGGACTGGGATATGCCCCGACCTGCAAAAGTCTGAGCGTCCATGCCTGAGGCCAGTTCAGTTTACTGTGTGGTGGCGAATCTTTTCGCCTCCTTAGATAAAAGTTCTTACAAAGTTCATTGTACGTCATTGGGAGATCTTTGTTGTCCAGAACCTCGTCGCCATGCAATTCAGTAGCTACGCGGTCGACGACTCTTCGCGCAGCTCTGTGGGCCCTAACGTTGAAGTTGGAGGGAGCACCCTCGATCTGTCCCATGCGAGATGGTAACCAGACGAATGAAAAGAAAGTTCTTTACTGTTAATTGAGGAGGCGGACGTGCTCTGTATTGATTGTTGGGAGGTGGCCAGGCAATCCAAATTGTTCGCAATGCCTTGAAGTTTCCACTCATTTAAGATTTAGTAACTTGTACTGCGATGACGTGGTCGTAGAATATAATGTCATTGTTCTATAAACATAAATATTAGGCAGAAGTTAAACCTCACAACAGTTATTAACTAAACCTAAGCAAGTTATCTTCAATAGCCTTTGCTATCATTACCATGACAGCTGAACTCTGCTTGCTGCCCATTATTATCTTTAGTCTGTCAGGACAATTTTATTTAAAATCTTTCACCAAGATACAGCCCATCAATTTTTCAATAGTTTTTGTATGGCTGCTTCAACTGTGTTTTATTGCGATATTCATTGATACCTTTGGCATTTTTATTACAACTACACTTGAGTTACATTTTAGTGACTTACTGTAAGCTCTTATTTACTGCGTTGTGTTTATTTTGGTATTTCTAAATGCCGTATTTATTGTGCGTACTATTCTGAATTGCTATAGTCGTACTTACTTAGTCAAGATATTTTCTGCAAGGTTTTCACGTAGCAGAAAAGAAACACGCAGATTTTCAAAGTTCAGTTTTAGAACTTCACTGCAAACGAACATGTGCTGGAATATGCTACACGTAACCTGGGTTCCTCGTATAACGATTTTTGTTTGTATATCATTTTCGGCACACTGAGCCTGCATACTGTTTCCATTTTTATCTACGCAACCGGGCGGCTATGTTTTTTAGGGCGAAAAAGCGTCGCGTTGTTTTGTCGTGACTCTTCCGCCCTTCAGTGAAGAGAAGGAAAGGAGAAAGAGCTTACGTGCTTCCTGAGGGCACCCGAACAACACATAGACCACCGACACACCACGCTTGTGCATTGATGACGGTAGCGCAGTAGCGTACGCACCTGAAAACACGTAGCGCCCCAATCGCGCACCGACTGCTGATGAGCCAATGCTCGTCCGTAACTTCCGTGAACTTAACGCACTCATTCCTGCGCGCTTCAAGGCCTGCCTCCTTATCTGAGTGGTCATGATGCCCGACTGCTAGGTTGAAGTGTGGCAGCTTGGGCTAGTTGGTATGGCATGATGATAGATATAGCTCGAGAACAAAACGACGACACAGAGACAAGGAGGAGCCCCGCCGCGGTGGTCTAGTGGCTAAGGTACTCGGCTGCTTACCCGCAGGTCGCAGGTTCAAATCCCAGCTGCGGCGGCTGCATTTCCGATGGATGCGGGAATGCTGTAGGCCCGTGTGCTCAGATTTGGGTGCACGTTAAAGAACCCCAGGTGGTCCAAATTTCCGGAGCCCTCCACTAAGGCGTCTCTCATAATCTTATGGTGGCTTTGGGACGTTAAACCCCACATATGAATCAATCATCAATCAGAGACAAGAAGGACACGTGTCGTGTCTTTCGTGTCCTTCTTGTCTCTGTGTCGTCGTTTTGTTCTCGCGCTATAACTATCGTCATGCTAGGTTGAACTTTGCGGGATTGAATCACGGTCGCGGTGGCCGTGATACGACGGATACTAAATGATAGAAGAGCGCGTGCTTAGATTTCAGCGCACGCTATGCCGTATGGTCGAAATTTCAGTCGCGCTCCTCTAAGGCGTCCCCCGTAATGATTGCGTTGCTTTGGAACATCAAATCAAATAATTATTCATTACCGCTTGATTCAGCGCAGTCACGTCTATTTTAGGTCGTACTAGAACCACCAGCTATCGCTGTTTAGGCCCCTCTCTCACCCGAACCGCATCGCTGGTATTTTACACCAGGAAAAAAAAAAGCTGCCCTACTGAGCCTCGACGAATGTGCGCTTTCCGCCTTCCGTCTTTTCCTGTTTACAAACGAAGACAATGAACCCGAAGCGTCCCTGCCGTCACGAGAAACACGGACGTGCATTCATGCTGCATCCTCGACACCTTGTTGTTCGTGTTTGAATGTGCCAATGTCACGAGGTGCTCCCCACGCAGGCCCGCTGTCTTTGTTCCCGTGAAAGGAAATAGGCAATCGCTCGAAGGTATCACTCGACAATACCACGGAAGTTTACGCGTGCTTTTCTCAATGCCACGTAAGTGCTTTTTTTACTGCTGCAAAAGTGCGCAATGTCAACCGCTCTGCCAAACTAATTTGCTTCACAAAACGTGCCTTGGTGCAATGCCGTGTCTATCTCAAAACGTACATGCCGAGTTACACAGAATTTCAGAGATTCTTGTCGTCATTAGGAAATTCGTGTCACGTATTATCAGGAACGTTCCCGAAAGGCTTCATGGTGGGACCTGAAACTGAGCGTGTTTCGCCACAAAATAATGCCTTGCGCTCAGTAATAAGTAATAAAATATTCGATAAAAAATTAGCCAACCATAAGGCTTCACTTTTAGGAGTTGAACGTGATAGCGACATCCTGTTCCTAGGGCGTCCTTCAAATATTTAGTGCATTAAACATTTTTGAATTTGCTATACTCCTACTACGTGGCCTTTCGGACATAGGCGCAATAGCGTGTGCCTTTTGTAGTGGGGTACGAGATTTCAACCGAGGAGCCAATATGATATTGATATATTCTCATTTATCACTATTCTGACGCCCGTTGGCAATGAAATGTTGTACTACGCTTTATTACTGCAATATTTCATGTTTCACTGTGAAGCATGCATACAGGGTGCGCGTGTATGCGAAACATGAAAGCTACTTTCACTGCATTTTTAAGCAAGAGAAGTTCTTTTCGCTGTTTTCACAAACAGATGCGTGGCCGTGTGGTAGAACATCCGCTTGCTACGCCAACAACGCGGGTTGAATCCCCACTTAAACCAAAACAACCGTGGTTTGGTACCCACTCTACTCCAGAATTTTTTTATCATTTATTTCTCATCTTTCATCGTGCTTGATTTTTGGGTCGCGCATTAGATGAGGATTTTCTGCTCAGAACCAACGACACCGACACCAACGCCGGAATTTCTAAGGAACAAGTTCTTTAACGCTAAAGCGGTAAATTATTGCTCTCTCTCTCTCTGTGAGGCTTCAAGGCGATGGCCTGCTTTCTACAAGAGAAGCAGGCTTCCAGGAACTAAGCTTTTTACATAACTAACTTCAGTATGACTAAACTTCTTACAGAAATAACTAGCTGCAAGTTAACTTTATAATATGAATATATGGCGTTGTTCTTCTCCCTCTCACCCCAAGCCTCCTGACCTTTGCTCTAGGTCTTCTTGTTCTAGCTTTGTATTAATCATGTCTGTTCACCTCACGCGCTGCCCCGCCGCGTTGGTTTTAGTGGTTAAAGTACTCGGCTGCTGACCCGCAGGTCGCGGGATCGAATCTCAGCTGCGGCGGCTGCATTTTCGATGGAGGCGGAAATGTTGTAGGCCCACGTGCTGAGACATAGGTTCACCTTAAAGAACCCCAGGTGGTCGAAACTTCCAAAGCCCTGCACTACGGCGTCTCTCATAATCATATCATGGTTTTCGGACGTGAAACCCCACAAATCAATCAATCTATCACCTCACGCGCTGTTTCACTACTTTCCTGACCGGCCCACCGGTAGCGTCGAGCACATCCGTAAACCGAGCGACGATGCCATGCGATAAAGTCATCAGCACGTAACAAAACTCAGATGTATGACGTCACAAAGACGCCGCAAGAAGCCGTGTTATCTGCGCACGCCACTCACTTGGGGAAGGTCAGGAGTCGCACGGCCTTACTCCTCTTCCATGTTTCGTTCAAGGTCACTGCAAAGAGGCAATGTTTGCGATACCTTCAGTATACAAAAACATCTTCAATTGAGCTGCTATGAGAGGGTAGCGTACACACCCAGTGATAAGCAAGGGAACACCATATGGCACTGTGTATAATGCGATAGGTTCTAATCCTAATGTGACCATTCAGTACAAGTGCTGGTATTTCGACCGAACGAGGAGCCTTTTTATAATAAATATTATGGCTGTATGCAAAAGTTGATAACATTTCGCGAGTGTGAGTTATCCAATCGCTGATATACATAAACGTGACTTGTGATTGAAGTCCTGGCCACTGTGAGTAACACACGTGAAGCACGATATTGGTAATTAGCGACAAAGAACTGTACGCTCAGTGACAGGAGCTCTAATCTCACGGACGATTTAATGTGGCGTCTGTGAATTTGCCATAAGTGAACTTGTTCTGCCCACTCTTCGCTATCGAATTCACATTACGACATTGCCCTGAGTATGCAAAAAGTTTTTTTTGTTCAGTTTACGTTTGCTTGTGTAGCTGGGCCATTGCTGGGTGCATTTCTTCGACGTGTGTTTTTCTTCTTACGACAAATATTTGCAGAGCCACAGCGATGAAAGCCACTGACTTGCAATCCGTTGCACAAAAGATGGCAGAGGAAGCCTTGCTGTGGCTTCAGCATATATGCTCATTTTAGCTGCAACAGGTATCCGATTTTTTGTTACAGTAGATTTAAGGATATGCCTTCACTCATGCAAGGCGTCAGCTGCTTTTAGGGGCGAAGCTCCTTAGGGCGTGGGCTGTGCGTCCCCTGTAGCCTGTATGTAGCCACCTCTAGTTTAGTTCTTGCAGTGTTCACTAGATGGCGGTACCGTCCCCTGTATGTAGCCACCTCTAGTTTAGTTCTTGCATTGTTCACTAGATGGCGGTACCGTCTCCTGTATGTCGGATAGTGGTAGAGGTCGGATAGTGGTAGAGGTCGGACGTGTTTTTGGAGAGCTCCGGAATGACAGCTACAGATAAGTGTTTGTGCATGTTTCCAGCTTGCCTCTATATGTAGCGTTATGAGAACGTAAGGCGCTAGCGTAAGGCTTGATTAGGTCTAGTACGGTGTACGGTTTTTTTTAATTAGTATTTTGTACTGTGTCTTTTTTTCTCCAGCCACCACGTGGCTGAAGCCTGCGCGTAGACCGACCACGTGCATGCGCAGGTGCTGTGAAGTGTAGCGTATTTATTTATTATTGTGGTTCTTTTTGGCTTAGACCAGTGTATTTTAGTACAGTTTTCTAACACGTGGGCATCGGTAAACTGAGCTAGCCATGGTCAAAAAGACCGTAAAGTGTTCCGAGTGCGGGGTAGGGCGGAAGGTGGAAATTAGTGCGGAGGAGAAAGCAGAAGATGACGCCAAGTGTAAACAGTGCGAGTTCGAGGAGAAAATGAAAAATATGATGGCGGTCCAGAGTGGGCTCATGGAGAAAATCGCAGCGCTGGAGAATGCATTGGCGAAGGAGCGAGAGAAAACGTCAGCCATGGAAGAAAGGCTCCGGGCAGCCGAGAAGGGCCTATCGAAGGTCGTGAAAGGGAACGAAGACGCAGGTGACCGCGGAAGCATTATGGCGACGACCCCCCGTGCGGGAGAGATGAAGGAAACAGGCATGACAAAGGCAGATACATTGGCCACAGGGCCCAGCTACCGGGAAGTAGTTTTGAGGGAGGGAGGGAGCAAACCAGCAGCCGTGACTCACGCTAGTCACCTAGTCAGCAGCCAGGTGCAGGTTTCAGAAGGAATGTCTGAACAGGTCATCATCGCCGGTGACTCAAATTTGGTCCGATGCGCAGCGGCAATCAAAGAAAGGGTGAAAGGCGACAAGAGAGTTGCGATAGGGACGTTCCCAGGACAAACGCTGGGGACAGTAATGAGTCAAGCGGGTGAACAACTCGCAGCTAAGGCTGGCAATCGTAACCTCGTTGTAATTGCGGGAGGGTTAAATGACGTCCTGAAAAAAGAATCGTCAGGACTAGCGACGGCCTTGGCGAGAGGGGTGGATGACATGCGCACCGTGTCCCCCCAGGTGCAAATTGTAGTATGCACAGTACCGGAAGTACCGGTGCGCAACGTCAACCTGCGAAGAGCGGTTGTCGACGCAAACAAGGAGATATGGCGGATTAGTCGAGAGAAGGGTTTCGAGGTAGTGGATTTAAACAGGGAAGTGCACAGGTGGGGTGGATTCCAAAGAGACAGGATTCATTTCGATAAGAGGCTTGGACACGAGGTGGGCTGGCGACTGGCAGGACGCGCAGTAGCTTTTTTGGGGGGCTCACGGGCCCTTCGGAGTCCGGGGTAGCTCGTAACAGGGAAAGCAACCAGGAGGACGCTTTGACAGGTAGAATTGCGAAAAACCAGAAAAAAGGTAAAAGAAAAAGGAAAAAGGCGCGTGTTGCAATTAGTTACATAAACATGCAGGGTGGCAGAAAGAAGGCAAAATGGTTAGAGATTGAGGAGCAGTTAAACAAAGAACAGATAGGCGTGTATGCGGTTACAGAAACACACCTTAGAGACTTGGAAGAGCCACCACATATTAAAAATTATGTTTGGGAAGGGTGTAACAGGACCATATCGGAAAGGAAAGGTGGGGGTGTAGGAATGCTAATTCACCGCGGAGCCAAATGGGTTAGAGTGAAACAGACGTGTTCAGAGCACCTCTGGGTTCGGGGCACAGTAGGTGGAAAGGAAACGTGGCTAGGGGTAGCCTACTTGTGGACGGGGAATAACTGCAGAGAAATGAATCAGGAGATAGTGGATTGCATGAGTGCGGATATTAAGGAATTTGGTAATGGGGCCGAAATCATCCTTCTAGGGGACATGAATGCCCACATACATGACCTTGACGGATATTCAGACACCAATGGGAAGTTATTACTAGATCTTTGCGAGCAACATAGTCTGGAGATAGTTAACACGGGGCCTAAATGTGACGGCCAGATCACATGGGAAGTCGGAAACAAGCAATCAAGTATTGATTATTGTCTCATGACTGAAGGAATTTACCACAAACTGACAGAAATGAGGATAGACGAGGAAGGCATTAACAGCTTGGGTAGTGATCATAAACGAATAACATTACAAATGGGATACGAAACTGAAAATATGAGCATGGAATCAAAGTCTGGCAGCTCGTATTTAAATGACAAACAAATAATAAATATAGCCGCAAGAGTCGAGGAAGAAGTAGGCGAAATACCAGGCAAGGACTGGGAGTATAGTGAGCTGTTACATCTAATGACGAAGGAGATAGGGAAAGAGAAGAAAACTGTTTGCTGGAAAGGAAAAAGGAAGCCAAAAAGTTGGTGGAACAAGGAAATCCGGGAGGCGATCGAGAAGCGACGCGAAGCCTCACGGGAGCATAGAAAGGCAAAAAAGGAGAAGCGGCCGCAGGACGAAGTCAAAAAAATATGGGAAATATATTTAGAGGAAAAATCCCTTGTACAGAAATTGGTAGAGGCAAAAATTAAAGGTGAAAGTGAACGCTGGATGACAGAGATACACGAAAAAAAGGAGGCCGCGCCTAGGATTTTTTGGAGCCACATAAAGGCGCTAGGTAGGAAGTCTGTCACAACGCAACAACATATTCTAGATGAAGGAGGAAATCAATTGGAAGGGTACGAAGCGCTAGGTTACATCCAAAAGGTAACAGCCGATTCGTTTCAAAAGAGCGTCCAGGGGATCTCCCCGGTGAGTAAAAGTGTGGCGGAGAAAGCAACAGAGGAAGAGCTAGTACTTGATAATTTCAACTGGAAAAAGGCCGAAGGAAAAATTCCAAAGCGCACTGCCGCGGGTTTAGATGGGATTCCCGTTAGCCTCATTAACGAACTAGGACATAACACTAAAGAAGCATTGTTAAAAGCAGTAGAAAAAAGCTTAAAGGACGGACAAATACCGGACAGTTGGTGACAAAGTAGAATGAACTTAATCTATAAAGGCAAGGGAGAAAAGGACAAGATTCGCTCGTATAGACCACTAACAATTACATCGGTACTATACAGGATGGCGATGCAAGCAGTAAAAATGAAAATAGAAACATGGGCCGAACATAACGATATTTTGGGAGAACTTCAGAACGGATTTCGAGTCGACAGGCGGTTAGACGATAACCTGTTTGTTCTCACTCAGTGTATAGAAATATCCAAAATAGAGAATAGGCCCTTGTACGTGGCTTTTCTAGACATCACGGGGGCATACGACAACGTTAATCAGGAAATTTTGTGGGATATATTGAAAGGAATGGGCATGGGCGACGACTGTATACAGCTTTTGAGGGAGATATACCGAGAAAATACAGTTTGCATAGAGTGGGAAGGAATGCGTAGCAAAGAGAACGTTGAGGTTAGCAGGGGTCTGAGACAGGGATGTCCTTTGTCCCTGCTGTTATTCATGCTGTACATGGTGAGTATGGAAAAAGCGCTAGAAGGTAGCAACATTGGTTTTAATCTGTCACACAAACAGGGCGGCATGATGATTGAGCAGAAGCTTCCAGGTTTATTTTATGCGGACGATATCGTCTTATTTGCGGACAGTCGAGATGATATACAGCAGCTGGCGCATATATGCGGAAGGGAAGGTGAAGCTCTTGGACTAGGATTCAGTGTAACGAAGTGTGGATTGATGGTATTCAATGATCCCTGTGATCAGACGGTGTCCATACAAGGCCAAGAAATACCGAGGGTAAGTGAATACAAGTACCTTGGAGTATGGGTAAATGAGAGTGATAGATACATGGAGGTACAGGAAAAAGCCTCGGCAGCAAAAGGAAAGAGGAATGCGGCAATAATGAAGCACAGAGCGTTGTGGGGATACAATAGGTATGAGGTGCTTCGAGGTCTGTGGAAGGGTGTAATGGTTCCAGGGCTTACTTTTGGGAACTCAGTGGTGTGCATGAGGGCAGAGGTGCAAGCGGGAATGGATGTAAATCAAAGGACTGTGGGACGCCTCGCGTTGGGTGCTCACGGGAAGACGACAAACGAGGCTGTAAAGGGCGATATGGGGTGGGCAGGTTTTGAGGCGAGGGAAGCGCAGAGCAAAATAAGGTTCGAAGAAAGGCTAAGAAATATGAAGGAGAGTAGATGGGCAGAGAAGGTGTTCCGTTATTTGTATAGGAAGAGCGTGGACACACAGTGGAGAAAAAGAACTAGAAGACTCACTAGTAAGTATACGGCTGGTATTGTAAGCCGTATGTCAACAAAGAGCGTTAAGGGAAAAGTCAGGGAGGCGGAGAGGATTTACTGGATGGCAGCTATGGAGAAAAAACCGGCTTTGAGTAACTACCGAAAGGGCAAAAATGAAATAAGGAGGGAGGCATTTTACGATAATTCAAGGGGAAGCGCTTTACTGTTTGAAGCGAGATCGGGTTGCCTTAGAACGCGTAGTTATAAAGCAAGATTCAGTAAAGAAGAAGAACAATGCACATGCTGCGGGAAAGATAAGGAAACGGCGGAGCATGTTCTGATTGAATGTGGAGATATCCACCCAGGTGTACGTTTGGGCACGAGCCTACAGGAAGCCTTGGGTTTTAGGGACAACAATGGAAAGCTGAACACACCCGCGATTGAAATAAGTAAGAGACGGTTAGAGTATTGGTGGCAGAAAATTAGAGAGAAAGGACAAAAATAAATATTGGAAAAATAAAATATGGACAGTGTGCCGTAAATGGCAGAGAACTTAAGCTGAAAATTTACCTTTTTTTCTATTAAGATAGAATTTATCGAAGTAGAGGCATTAGGCCAACATAAAAAGAAAAAAAGGTTTTTTTTTTTTGTCGAGCCTGGTGGCATACTTGTCACCACCCCGTTATAAAGGGGACGCTCATAGCATCCATCCATCCATCCATGTAGCCACCTCTCGTTTAGTTCTTGTAGTGTTTACTAGATGGTAGTACTTGTAGCTGATGATGAAAAGATGCAAGATGTTATAAACTAGAAAGCGGTACTTGTAGTTGATGAAAGACGCGAGATCTTATAAAATAGGAATGATGTCACATATGGCGCGTGTCATTGGTTGAAGGCAATCGTTCGATTTAGTGCGGCGACGTACGCTAGGGGGAGCGATGTAATAAAATCGAGTGGGCAAAATGTACAGAGGATTCATGGTTTACCAGGTTTACCTCCGGAGCTTCGCCCACTCATCATCATTACCTTCGTGGATATGGCGGAATTTTTTGGTTCTTGAGTAGGTGGAACATGCAGCATGCGAGGTTCAAAATAACGCATGGTGTACTGTTTTCATAGAAACACAAGGACTATAAAGAATGTACAAGTAACATACAGGTTTTATATCGCGTGTCAGTTAACTCCATGACACTGAAATGTTACACACGTACAATTCTGCCACATCACAGGATGCTTTCGACTTTCCTGTCGCGGTCGGGAGCTGACGTAGGCGCACATTTTAGGCACTCGAAAAAATAGATGTGCATTGTTTACGGGCAATACACAGAAACGACTTCAGAGTTAAGGGTCAACATTCACAGATAATAAAAAAAAACTCTCAGGGGCTTTTTAGACTGAGCAAGCCTCTAATTTAGACTAGAAATGGCGTAAGACTTGGGGTAGTTATCTGTTCATATTTATACGGTACATAAGTAATTTGCAGTAGACCGTTCAGTTGCGTGTCAGTGCTCGCTGTTCGCGTCTTTCTTTTTTATACCAGTCTGTTCGTTTTGTTGTACGCTGTAACATTGAAATATGATATAGAAATGGGGCTTGTCCCTATGTCATTTTTGAAAGCAAACACCTTATCCTGCTTCTGCTCAGAAAGATTCCATTAGTTTCATGCAATGATTTCCGTGCATTACATAAGGGAATGCTGATTAGTTTTTCTTTCAGATAGAATATAAGCAAATGTATTGGAGAAAAGAACCTACGGCTATATAAAGTATGGAATGCTTTTAAAAATTAAAACACGTCAGTTCCTAATGCTTTAGCCATGTATCACTTTTACTCTTGTGTTAACTGAAAGATAATTTCTTTTATAAATGGACATGAATAAGAACAATTATGGGCTCGAAGGTCATGGCTTCGAGCACAGTCTCTGCGGCTGCATAGCAGCTTTTCACCTGAAGGGCTTCCAACAATGTTGTTGCAAAATAGAAACATTCCTGTTCTTATGATTTTGGGGCGTGCTGTATAGTGTAGGGCTCCGGGAGTTTAGAAAGCCTCGTGTTTTTTAGCGTGCAGTGAAAGTCCACAGTACACGGGCCTCTGGAATTGTGACCGTCGCGGAATACGGCCGATATCAAATCCGTGGCTCTCGTTTAAGTATGCCCGAGTGCCATAACCACTCTACCACCACGGTGGACCGAAACGCAAAAGAAAGCAGGAGGTACCACGAGAACGAGTTAAAGACTGATCTAGATCGTGATAAGCACAGTAGAGCTCGTTCATTGTCCTGTATTATAAACACCATCATTCAACCCCTCCCGTGCGCTTTGTTGGCACCTTTAACCGAAACAAGCATTTTCCGGTTGCGTGCAGCTACGTGGCAGAGTCGTAGCCCAACGTTTTCACTTTTTACGCCCACAGAGCGTGCAGGTTTTCAAGGGCAGCTCACTGGCGTCTCAAATGCGGAGTTTCGTGGGAGAGCTAATAACAACCGCGCACAGCTTAGGCCCTTTATCATTGTCCCGCGGTCATATCAATGCAAGACTAGCACTTGCTTTTCTTTCTCTCTCTTTAGGCAACGCCGCGTAGCTTCTGCGGGCACATACAAACGACAATGATGAGAGTAAAAAAAAAATACAATGGTAGCCATGGATGCTCAGAGTGTGCGTTTCGTCACCCAGAGATAATGTTTTTTTTTTCTCGCTATTTCATGGGGGACTTCCGAGATGAGGCTGCATACGCTGCTTTTAGGAAGCCCGCTATTACTGTTATTGGTTAACGCGGTGTGCAACTTCACGTTGTTTCCCGTCATTTTTTATATTTTTCTATCCCCCTTTTCTTCGATAGAGCTGAACATTGCAAAATGCAAAACGACTTCCTATTAGGTGATTTGATGCTTGGATTGTGGCACGAAATACATTTAGTGAAGCAGGAAAACAAAGCATTACATTGTGAAGCGTCACATTGCCAACTGTTTTTGAGAGACAATGACAGACATACAAAAGGGGCAAAAATATTTCCGCGCAGGCGCAGAGAGACAAGGTTTGTCGTAGATACGTGATGAAATGGCATTGCACCTCATGACGAAACGGACATGCAAGAAGAAACCAAGACACGTGGTGGGTCTCTTCTTGTGTGTCTGTGTCGTAATTTGGCGCAATAGTATTTCACGACGTTTAGCCAACTCGCCCAAAATGGCCACCTGGACAGTTTATACATGGTCTTGATAACATGCCTTCAAGAAGATAAATTTCTGTAGTATGAAATATTATAGGGGTACTACTGACGCAATCATTCCCTTTATTTTTTTTAAATAAAGAAAGCTTCCAATGACACTTTGGCAGTTTCTTCGTTACTTACCTATGCTGAGAATAAACTTCTGCGCAAAGCATGTCTCACAATGACAGGACTTGCAGAACGCAGGAAGAGATGCAATGTAACACTTATACGCTTGTTGTTACTATGCTCTCCCTGTCATTTATGTAACGTCCAGTGTTACCAATACAGGACTTTCCGCATCTCAGATACATATCCTAGACTACCCCTACAACTCGCGCCTGAAAGGTTTGGCGCAATGCTTCAGGCATTACCGTGGCGCGTTGTTGTCACACCATGGAACAATTCAGCCAACGAGGTATTTCGGAGTAGACAAGACATACATTAAGCGTATAAGGAACAGTCAGCTAGAAAGTTGTTAGTAGCTTTCTGTATTACAAATTAAAGGTTTGATAGTATCAGCGGTACGTATGTTGTAGTGTACAGAATCATGCTATCCTGAAAACGTGTTTTCGTTACTATGTCTTTAAGCCACACCTCTTGGCTCTCTGTGCATGCACAAGAGGTTTTTTTTTCTGGTCTGTATTTTCTTGAAATTGTCACTAAATATTTGGTAGGTTGGCACTTCACTTCGAAGCTTCTACTTTGCTTTATTTAATGGAACATGTTCTGCACAGCAATCAAGTATACTTTGGCTAACCATAAGCGGGTCGATCTTTACTTTCGGTTTTTTTTTTGCGTTCTTTGGATTCACCCGGAAGCGTCAGTTATTTTGACTTTGGAGAAAAAAAGCTGTTGCAAGTACAAAATGAAACAACAAAAATAACAACTACGACTACCATGACAAGAACGAGGCAGACCAGCGAGTAACAGATCAAGCGAGTGAAGTTGAGCTAATTCAGTCAGCTTTCCAAAACCGCGGTTCACTTTTACCGAAGCATGTTTCGTTGTACTTTAGAAGGCTGCAATGCTATAAGCGCATTCCTTCTTAGAGTTCCAGGGTGTTTACCCGCTGAAGACTCCTTTTATGCTGTTGTGAAACTTCCCCGCAACCTTTGGAGACCTGGTCGTCTTTCACCTTGCTGAGGTACAGCTTCTAGGACAGTGGCATCGGCTTGGAATAGGTATACCAGTAATGGGGAATGTCCTCACGGTGACAGCGTAAACATTTTGGCAAGAGCCGCAGTTGAGCTATAGAGCTGCGCCTGCAATATAGTCTCCAAAATATTGCAAATAACAAAACGATAGTCTTCCTATTACTGCACACATTGCACGTGATGTTGAATGTATCCTTTATTTGAAGTTTCTTCACAGTTTTCTCTGAAGGCTTACCTTCATCATTTTATCATGCCGAGTGTTGCAAGAAACTTGTCAAAATGGTAATTCTCAGGGAAACGCGACTTTCGCATGATGCCTTCGCGATTGCTTCTTCGGTAGCCGAAGGCATCTTAAGAAGGTTAAAGACATATTTGGGAGAGTAGTTGAGAAAGAACAAGTTTCTTAGTTAGTAGAGTTAAGTGGTTATTTTTAATGAGATAATTGAAAATATTCATGCGAATAGCTCATAGCAGCTTCGAGGTATTGAAAAAAAAGGCATGTACTAATTTTTGCGACTCAATGAAATTCAACGGCAAAACTGAAACCAGAGCGCTGATGATTGTAGCAAGGAGACAGCTAGATAAAAACTCCTGTTTAAGACGGCGTTTACAGATGTGTAGCTATTTCGCTTTCGGTAATGTATGTGTGTCATGCGCGCTGTAATTGCAAGAGGAACATGCACACGTACATACATAGCGAAGTCGCTTGATGGTTGATATAACGACTCTCACTCATTCTGGACGTCTCATACGAATATGGCGAATGCGCTGATCTACCTTTCGGTTTCGGTATCACTGCACACTTTGATTCAATTCTCTTACTTCACAATTTTAAATCATAGGCCGCTTTTTCAAAATTAGAAAACTGAAATATTTTTTTTTTGGCACGAACGACTTCTATTGCCTTATTTTACATAACTACCTGGCTCTGTTTATTAAAAAGGTGAATCTAACTTTCCTAATTACTGTCTTATATGACGCCTTTACCTATCTTATTATGTCTGCGGGTATACAAAAGACGTATTTGACGCCGTATTTGAAGAGATCGAACAAATATCGCATTTCCACAATTTTTGAGGATTTTGAAGGAATTTTATTAAACGCCCGGTATACACTTGCTTAAGCGGCCCTCTATTGCGCGTTTAACAGCTGTTTATTTCATGGGAATTTTTTTTTGCGATTGGAAGGCCACCCTACAAACGTTGCGGTTGGCCTTGCGTAAAAGCCCTCAGCAGCTTTAAGAGATGTATTAAAGAAAACAGACGGAAGGAACGGAAAGATCGACACCATAATCAAATAATTGATAGATAAATGAATGATTGACTGAATGAATGAATTATTAAATTATGGGGCAGATCGATTGGAAAAACGTACAGACAGATGGATGGAGGAACAGTATGATCAACTTTAGATGGTGTTGAAGATACACGCAACAACAAGTCCTTCACCATACACGTTGCTGTTCTCAGCATTTCTGGAAACACGGAGATGCTCCGTTATCTGCCTTCTTGTGAGTATCCTTCTGCCGCTGTGTTGTGAGATCGAGAAAAGGAAGTGAAACGTAGCTCTATCTCGTGGCTCTTTTGCGCTTGCTGGCGAGTGTGGTGATCAACACCGTTTGAACCTTGTTTACCACATGGGACGCAGGAACTGCTGGGCTTGCTGGCCTATGCTTTCGACCCGTAGCTGGGCGCGTGTACCCCACGCGTGCTCGCTGAAGTGCGCCTCGCTGCGCACCTATTTACTTCCTTGGCGCCTTAAGGGCATCGACCTCCGTGTTTATCAATGGCACGTACAAGCAGGAGTAGAAAGCTGTTGATGCGTTCGGTACCCGCATCCTCCGCTGTAGTTGGGATAGTTCTACAGCACCAAAGTAATACATCCGCTTTCATTTGTCATAGGTCAATTAAACAGTACACGCGCGTCTAAAGAAGTGCATAAACAGCTCACGAAGACTGTCTATTAATTGATATTTTTCTATGTGGTCATGTCCTGTATGGGTACAGATGTGTTCATTGCCGCTGTATATTTGTTTTTTTTTTTCGCAGTTCACAACAGCTCAAGTTACTCTTGGTGAAGTGACACAACTGTGATGGACTCTAGCGCAAATGCGAAATACCCCACGAGTTAATATTACATGTCAGCATGTCGGATACCAAAGAACCGCTTACAGCCCACGTGAACTGAATCGTGCTGCCGAGTCTTCGCGCTCGTTGCTTCATCTTTGGGCTTTAGTGCCTTCATATTTTCAGAAGCAATACATGTGTTGCATTCAAGGGAAGTGAGAACAGTGAGCCCTTGCAAAGAGAGACAGAAAGAGAAATAAATAGATAGTACATTGAGAAGCATTCGCTGTCTTCGCACTCGTGTGGGCCACGCTGAGGCATCTCTTAGAAGAAAAGCCGAACAAATAGATTCTTTCGTTCTGTTCTTCCTTCACCTCTTCCGGGTAACTGTTGACGCAGAGCTGCGATCAGCACTGAGAAGTATTTGAAAAGAATTGAACAAAATACTAGCAAAAGGGAGATTAATTGTCTGCTAAAAATTGTCAGCAATATGGCCGGAAAGAGGCTGTCAGCGTGCGAGAAAGCTACAGTAAATATCTGCAGTGAATGCGAGAGCATGTTTCAGGTCGGGACGAACACACTTGGGATAGACCTATAGTGTCTTTTTTTTGTCAGCACCGTTGCAAATTTCTGTCAAAATAAGAGAAGTTGCTACACCGTGTTCCGGTCACGCGATCACCAAGTTGATTGATGTGTGGGGTTTAACGTCCCAAAAACATCCATATGATTATGATAGACATAGTGGAGGGCTCCGGAAATTTCGACCACCTGGGGTTCTTTAATGTGCACCGAAATCTGAGCACACGGGCCTACAACATTACCGCTTCCATCGGAAATGCAGCCGCCGACCCGAGATTCGATCCCGCAACCTGCGGAACAGCAGCCAAGTACCTTAGCACTGAACCATCGTGCAGAGGCAACCACGATCACCAAGTTCGTTGTGGGATTATAGGCCTCTTTGTACCTCCTAATAGCAACAGACATTCCACATTGTAGACTTCTCGCGTCACATTTGTACAGCTGAAACATACGGACAGTTGTCTGCGCTAAATATTTTCTAACATCTACACTTTAATTTGCGTAAACGGTAAGCAGATGATATTGAACTCTGCGACAAACCAGTTCCTTTAGTAGAGTTGTTTTCGTGGAGTCAGATAGGGTGAAATGAATGCTAGTAGCGACACGTCTATAAGCTGCTCATGAAGTACGTTTTATTTATTTTATTCTCATACGTCTATCAGCATATATCGTGTGTGCCTATTTGTGTACAGGACAAGACGGGCTGTGTGCAAATTGTTTCGGTAAAATAACCACAAAATTCGGCAGATCCTACGTACCTTGGGAAATATAGTTATACGAAGCATGCGGAGGGAAGGTGACTCTGCTGTAATTTTTCATCATGACCTTAAAAATGACGCTAAATATATGTACAAATATTGCACCCACATACATACAATAAACAGTTGCATGTTTATGGTTCCGTAACGAGGCCAACAAGGACATGGGTATTAGCAACACCAAAAGCGGTAAGCTGATATGTAACGCTTGGGACTTCTAGATAAGTGACTCTCAGTGCATGTCGCTTCACTACCATGGTCTTTATCCCGGCGTCACGGCTGTATAGTAGGAGTACGTATGTATTGTTTATAAGATTGTATAGCCAGCATTGCAACCACATTGACGTGTCACGAACACTATGGTCTATACATGAAAAGCAATTCCGAGACCTGGCATGGCCCTGAAGTAGAATACTTGATCGCCACTCCGAATTAAGGGATTGAATTTCTGCTGGGACCTTTATATTTATTCTATACGTTCGTTGGGTCAACGCTGCTGATTCCAGATTTGAGGCGGAGCTCCTTAGGGCCGACGTGGTTGGCATCGGTCACGCCCCCCAAGCCAAAACAGAAACTGAACACCTGCACAACGAAAAACGAGAGCATATGTTAGAAGAGTCAGCGTAGGCGCTAGTTGGCTAGACATGGTTGACACTCGCGATGTGCTAAATTGCGCACGAAAAACGAAAAAAAAAACACGGAGGCACAGGTAGGACACACACGAGTGCGAGCTATAGCAACTGTTTATTTGATGGGAACATGAAAAGTATGTATAGGGTGAAAGAGAAAATAAAACAAAGATAACGTAAAGTTCCACACTGCCACCTACAATAAAGAAACCATATACTTGACATCAAATCTGGACTTGTCAACTATCTTAAATTTCCACTTAATAAAAGCAAACTCATCGTTGAACAAATGTATAAATGGCTCACTAACACACCTGTTCTTGACAAGTCTGTGCATCATGAAAGCTTGAATAATTTATCTTTCCTTCGTATCTTTATATCTCGATAAAACAACCGTGTTTTCAAAATCTGGCTTACAATGGCACCTTCTACAATGGGTAGCTAAGTTACCAGGGTAACTAATTTGCTTGTAATTGTAATAATGCTAGCATAAACGTGAATTAAGACACCTGCCTGTTTGTACAACATACCAATTTCTGAATGATAAAGGAGTACCATATACAACATTTTTTTCACACGGTACAAACTTGTTGACATGCTTAACAGAACATGTATCATTGGTCTGATTGTTGCCGTTTACTTGGTGACGAAGTTAAATTAGTTTGTGAGGTGCCGTAAGGGTCATGGGTATGCCGTGCCTACTTGCAATCTCTTTCAGTTTGATAATATGTGGGGTTTAACGTCCCAAAATTATGATATGATTATGAGAAATACCGTAGTGAAGACCTCCAGAAATTTCGACCACCTGGGGTTTGATGATATGTGGGGTTCAACGTCCCAAAATCACGATATGATTATGAGAGAGTCCGTAGTGGAGGGCTTCGGAAATTTCGATCACCTGGAGTTCTTTAACGTGCACCCAAATCTAACGTGCACACAAAGATCACGGGCTTACACCATTTCCGCCTCCATCGAAAATTAAGCCGCCGCAAACGGGATTCGATTCCGCGACCTGCGGGTAGCAGCCGAGTACCTTAGCCACTAGGCCACCGCTGCGGGGTATTTTTTTTTCAGTTCATGCGAGAAGCCGTGGACGTACGTCATAACAATAGGCCTCTCCCTTGACTTTTATTTTAATCCTAGGTTCATTTTATGCGTGTTGCTGACGGTTTTCAAGAGCCTCTCAGCCAGTGATCAAGGCATCAGGGTGATCGCTGTCCCTAATTCTATCAACTTCCTTCATCAAACTTCGCGCTGCAATGTGGTCGCATTATTTTTGGCAGCTGTTTAACATGCGCGCATACACAACAGTTCTTTTTAGAAACTTAAAGAGACCCAAGGTATTGCTCAATATACTTTTCTTGCCTCTAACATCACATTCCCAGCATGTGGGCCTCTAACCTTGCAAAATCATGACCATTTTATGAAAGAACTTGTGGTCAACTCGTAAGAAAAATCGAAATTACTACATGTTGTTTTAAACATCGCGACAATATCGTCAAGTTTTATGCTGGCAAGGTCAGGGGAATCAAACACTGACACATACAGTGATGGGAATCAAAACAAAGAAGTATGATTCGAGCATTTGGTACATATAAATAACTTGCCAAGGTAAAAGGTATGGCCACAGGAGCTCGTGAACGTCGCAGCTGAAAGTCAAAGTTCCACTCGAGAAACTCTCGCTGAAAGCGGGTGTTGGCCCCTGTGAACGCATCCCCGCCATTGTCATGTTGATGGTGCTCTGTCCGCAACGCCGTTTCCTCGGCTCGCCGTTGTTGTGTATGATTATTGTTAGCGGCATTTACCCGCAGTTGGCGCTTGCGTTACGCTGCACGATTTAGCGTGGCTTGGAAGGCTGCCCGTTCTTGGGTACGCAGTTGCTTTTACACTTCGATACCCAGGTCTGTACTTGTGCCCGGACCACAGCATGGGCCCTGCGAACATGAATTTTCTCATGGTTCTGCTGTTGTCAATGTTCTTCGACAATTGGCTGCTGTCAAGGCACTCGTGCAATCTGTGCTCTCTTCATGTGGAAGTTGTAGGTTGAAACTGCCAAAAAGCCTAGCCACCCCCCCCCCCACCCTTTCTTTAAGATTATGCTAGAGTGAAGTCAGTGCCTCGCTTCTGCTGTGGCATACATTCTAGTATTCCATTTGAAGAGATTCGCGCATACAACTCCATTGAAAGGAAATTATAAGAAAGCATCACTCTTGACAAGTGTCGCGAGTAGTGTTACCGCGCTCGGACTGAGCTCGGGCGCAGAAATCACGAAGCACACCTATCTGAAAGGCTATGTCCACCTTCAGCTAAAGACACTATTTATTTCCCGCCTTCTCTGTAGTAGCAATTCTACCTTATTTCAGTGGACCAAGCTACAAACAGAACGTGCCGAAGAGTAGTACTATGTGCACACATGTACAAAGCACAGCGTGAAAAGGCGGTATAGAGGCCAAAGCACGCACATGGCTTCGCGACGCTGCCCAGGGACGATCTGGAGGAGGAGGAGAAGATAAAGACTGGGAATCGAGTAGGAATCCGAAAAGAAAGCGCTCAAACTCAAAGGAGCGCCAGCAGCGTAGTAATTAGAATGCACTGCGCGCTTTATTTCGGGCCTGTCAGCGGCAAGACGAAGTGCAGAAAGGGTATACCCTTTTAGTTTTGTCTTTATGTTCTCGTTTTTATGAGAGGAGGCTCGTTGCTAGGAGGGCTCATTCATTTGCTTAGCATTTCATCTTAGTCTAATCTCACGGCTGCCACATGGTGCCCTCGTGCTGTAACTGCCCTCAGCCACGCAGAAACAGAAGCCGAAGCGGACTGAGTTAGGGGGACACCGACGGCAAGGCGCCTGGCACTACACCAGCAGCTGCCTAGGCCATGCCTTTAGTAAGTACCGCGTTTACGCGCTTTAATTAGCGGCGCGTGCCTCGAGCAAAAAGGCACATGCTGTCGCAATAGCTTGCACTGACAATAGCACCCTCTGATACGGGGTACTTCTTATCGCCTTCCCGTGAATGATTGCATGTCGCAGTCAAACAGAATGCGTGGACCTATAGCACTTCACATGTTCTTTTGCAGAAAGTGGCCCGCTCTGCTCCGGACAGTGGACAAAAGAAAGCTGCGTTGGTCACGATGTGGTCCGGAGGAGTCACCTGCAAACATACAGATACGATAAAGTGCTCTTTGCTAGTAGTCTTACCCTAACCCAGTGACTGTTGCTATACTAGTAGTTGTATACTGCTGTGGATGGCACTCTGATCTGGTGTAGTATTCTTCCACAGCCTTAATTGGCACATTCATTTGTTTTCTTCAAAAAAAAAAAAATCTGGAAGGACTAGGGCTGAAGACGCTAGCATGCGCCTGTTCAAGGCCCTGTTTTCTGTACAATCAGTGCTCGGTGAAGCAACATAACTAAAAACAGAACATGAACGCGCACCACGTTATAAATATACCATGGGGGGTAATACTAAAATGAAACATATTTGTCAATATGCAGGTAACATAAATAACAATCTGCAGGTACCTAAGTGACAATCTGCAGGTAATATAACTAACAATCTGCAGGTAACATGAGTAACAGTCTGCAGGTAATATAAGTAACAAGAGCAGCATACCGAACACAAGCGGCATCAGTAACAATAGCGACATAAGAAACCAAAGTGACAAATGAGGAAAGTAGCGATGCAGTATATTATTCTACCTGGAAACGCTTGCATTGATAACACAACTATATGAGAGACAACCAATTCACGTATTTTGCAATTCAAAACAGGTACCATATATGAAGTCAGGGGTGAAGGGGGTTGGGGGATTATGGGATGGCTGCCAGGCGTCCTTACGGCAAAACAATTGATACACGATGCGATAGATCCCCACCTCGCTGTTCCCGTGGAACTCACTTGTCGTGATTACCCCACCTTCCACACCTCCTCCAAGTAAACCATCACTGGCGCCACTCTTTGTGGGCACTGTTTTTTTTGTCGTAAGAAACTTTTAGGATTTGATGAGAGAGTGCTTCAGTTCAATGTCGGCCAGTAAAATAAAACAGTGAGTCATAAGACGGTGTCTGCGCTACGTTTGCTCTTTCTTTTGGCATTGTTGTTCTAGAAAACAATGCCACATTTTCGATATTGTGAAACTAATTGAACTATTCAGATACATGTGTGTAAAATTGTCAAGCATTCATAGCAAACCATTTGTGAGGCGCCGTTCACGTTCTTGTATATATATATAGATATATATATATATATATATATATATATATATATATATATATATATATATATATATATATATATATATATATATATATATATATATATATATATATATATATATATATATATATATATATATATATATATGCGGCACTGCTAAAGTATTCACGCAGCAAACTGAGCCCTGCCTCGTTGCCACAGCAGTGTTTTCTCACTTGTCTCGTTCTGCTCTTTCAAGAACCTTGTTACGCATAAGATCTAGGCTAACTCGCATTCACAAATCAAGCTCAAGGTGTTTTGTGGAAAGCACAGACCTAACCATACATGAACTCCCGCCAAGCGGTTGACAAGCCGATGTCGGTTTGGCCCCATCTGTCATCGTAAGTGTCATTGAGTCCGCGTATGGCCAAGCCTCCAAGAGTCAGTGGGATTTTTGTGCGTGTGGCTGTTTCGAAACATCGCTTAATGACCACACCCCTTTTTATTAAAGCTTGAAGCTGTTCTAAGCACTTTACCAAGTGAAGGTAGAACTTCTTTTGAAACACGACTGGTGAACATTATTTTGATTGAGCAAGCATTCACAGACACAAAAACTGCGCACTCATGTTGACGTCTTGTTCTCTTTTTTAATGGACTTGCTGCACAGCCATATTTCTGAGTGAAAGCATAATACAGAGGACTTACTTAAGGACAAGTTGAAAAATTGACTGTGAAATAACTCTACACACACCTCTATCAGCGTTATCTTTTACATTGTAATAATGTTAAATTTAAACGTCTGATGTATTATTATGCAATGAAAAGTATGCGTTAAGTGATTTAAGTGCGCTCTAGAGACAGAGCATTTCTATTTCATTCTACTCTTGAAAACAGTGCTTTAGAGTACCCAATTTTCGGCAGTTACGCATAGGGCATTCAACTCCGTCTGCTGCAACATCCCGGCTACCACTACTAGCACTATCACATTGAACAGTGAACGCTCCGAAAACAAACAAACAAACAAACAAACAAACAAACAAACAAACAAACAAACAAACATACGTATGACTGACAGAGGAAAGGATAGCCTAAAGGTGACGTTATCATCTGCAGCCTCTCACAGTACCTATCTTGACATTTAACGTCGTCGACTTACTGCGAACATGCATTGCTGACCAGGCGACTCTTGCAGAACCATCGAGCTGTGACCACAAATAGACGCAAAGGCGCACCAGTGCTCGGTTTGTCGAGACTTGCTCATGGCAACGTCCCCATGCATATTTATGGCGTGCCACTAACGATCCCATTTTGGCGACGTTCTCTAGTCGCATGTTCATTCACTACCAACGGCGGGGGGTCTGAGATCTGAAGCATGTTATATCCGGTCGTACTCAGGCGAGGATGCACTAATGACGATGGTGAGCGTCCACGACGACGTATATCGTAATACAAATTCAGCTACCCAGGTATAACGGTGTCAAGGTATTTTATTCGTCATATCTTCGTAAGCAAAATAGCATTGTTCAATAGACCCCCATAGTGTTGATTTTATGACGGCACCGTTTATGTTGTGTCGGGCTATTTGCCTTTTGTTTGCTTTCCTATGTATGTCAAGCGATGTCGACCATCAGACTTGATCTGTGCTGTGCATGTGAGGTTGTTTTGCCTTACATTGACGCTGGAAGTTACTGCCCACTGGCCGCAACAGTACCGCGCAGCGTATGGCACTACCTGCCCCTTTTGTGACGCTCTCACAACTGCCATTGACATGATACACTTGCACTGGTCGTGCCTGGGCCTAGAGCAAGCGCGCCATCGTCATGTTAGAACAACGGGTCACCGTCCCGGTCGCCCTCCGGACTTACAAGAGTGGATAAGAGGACCGTTCCACCAATCCTTGTTAAACTTTAAGCACGAGTACAACTTGTTTATTTATGTGTGATGAGTCTGTGTCGTTTTTATGTATACTAGTTATGCCAAAGGGCAGTCTTTCGAATTAATAAAAAAAAGTCATGCTCAAGCATTTGAGATTCGTTTTCTGCGAAATATATCACTGGGTTAGTTCATATTGTGTTCCACTATAAGATAAAAATTTTGAAAAAAAAAAGCCAGATGATAACGTTGATGATAATGATGATAAAAGTTTTATTTGGGTGCAGAGAAAACGCTGGGGAGACCCTGCGCCATCCGGCTAGTTTCACGTAGGGATCGCCAAGCCGAGCTTGGTTGTCTGTTCGCGGCAACCTAGATGGTTAGAGTTTAGTCTTTAAGACAAAAAAATCCAGCCAAAAAATGAACAAGCACCGAAAAACGAAGAAAGAGGCCGAAAAGTGGCTGGTTGGAGTGGTCAATACTCTACATGCGCAACACACAGTCGGACTCGCACAACTACAAATACCAACGCACGGTAGCAGGCCGAATAAAGTGTGATGTCTGCCAACACAACATGAAATCCACAATACAGCATGTATATGGTTCGTTGCTAGCAGAAGGCACAGTGACCGCTTTTATTCCTCGACTGTCTTTGTATGACACCCCAATTGGCAGATCGGCTGATGCGGGTTAAATACCACCGAGGAGTGCATTAGAGCCTTCCTACAGCTGCAACACAGCCGCCCTCTTTTTATTTTTATTACTGTCGGCTAGATCTTGCGATCAGGTGATGTTCCTTTTTATGATATTATTTTCATTATCATCCTGCGCATCGTACCACACGCACGACAACTCTAACCCCGGCACTGCGACGCCTCCGTACAATATAGGCGAGTCTGATCACGTCTATCGTTGCCCTCAGTTCAATATCCCGGGGCATCGCACATTATTTATCAATCTGCCTCGGCCTCTTTCGTCTCCTATAATGCACAGTGACCTATCTATGAGAGACAAATTCAATTCCTGCGTGTGCTTCATCCTGCTGACACACGTTTCAAGCTTAGCTGCCACAACACCGTCGAGGATTGCGTGCTGTGAGAGCATTGTATTACTCGCTTGTCCAGGGTGCAAATTGTAATAGGAGACGAAAGAAAATACGAAAGGCAAATATGTTAATCATGTTATTACCCGCGTTGTTTGCCCTGCTCCGGTGCACGATATAAGGGCAGAGAATTACAAAAACAAAAAGAAAGGAAAGTTGCTTTGACAAGATTACGAAGATGACGGACCAGTGATTTCCTCTGATGAATGTGCATAATCTGTGCTCACGTTTTGACTCTTCTGGAATAAATTCGATCGTAAAATGAATGTATAAAACATGTACTTCTAAAAAGTGGTTCATGCAGCAGCGTGCGTGCATTCAAAGTTCACGTCAGACGTCCGGACATGCGTATTGTGGTGAGTTATGGTTGCCAGCCAACACCTTGCACTCTTGCGAAGGTTCTGATGTCTGAATGTATTTACCTCGTATACGTTAGAAAACACAATGATAGAAAAATGCTTTAGAATTGCTTTTCATTTCCTCCAATCGTAGAATACAAAATATGAGTGCGACGGGTGTTGAAAGAGGGGAAACCGCAGTTATATTAAATTTTCTATACTGATGATAGCCACTAAAAGCCACTCAAGAGCTACGTGCATGAACTCTTTATAGCAGGACAGTGATGAATACACTTACGTACGCAGAAATTATTGGTGATTGTTCGTCAGCTCTATAGCCCAGATGAAATTAGGACAGTATACAGCATCGCTTTTTAGGGGCGAAGCTCCTTAGGGCGTGGGCTGTGCGTCCCCTGTAGCCTGTATGTAGCCACCTCTAGTTTAGTTCTTGCAGTGTTCACTAGATGGCGGTACCGTCCCCTGTATGTAGCCACCTCTAGTTTAGTTCTTGTAGTGTTTACTAGATGGTGGTACTTGTAGCTGATGATGAAAAGATGCAAGATGTTATAAACTAGAAAGCGGTACTTGTAGTTGATGAAAGACGCGAGATCTTATAAAATAGGAATGATGTCACATATGGCGCGTGTCATTGGTCGAAGGCAATCGTTCGATTTAGTGCGGCGACGTACGCTAGGGGGAGCGATGTAATAAAATCGAGTGGGCAAAATGTACAGATGATTCATGGTTTACCAGGTTTACCTCCGGAGCTTCGCCCACTCATCATCATTCACTTCGTGGATATGGCGGAATTTTTTTACACTTTAAATTAACGAACGCAGGGAAGACGGAAGTTATCGACGTATGAATGAACTAACAAAAAAAAACTTGGTGATTATGTACGAAACTTTTTTGCTGTCACTTTTTAAGGGTCACGTCAATCAAATGAGCCTACTGTCGTTGCAATGGCACAGAAACGAGATTGCAATGTCATTTGCAACGTCATCGAGATGTCGTTGCATGTCAGGACAATGTCTACATTGCAATGGGCCCACCGCGGGAACACATACACGCGCAGATAATGGCGCACATAGATACGGGAACAAGAAGAGCTTATACAGAGGTTAAAGTAGAAGAGCTAGTAAAAGCGTTTTCGTGACTTGGACTGATTGCTCTGGTCAGCATGATTATAAAGAGCAGATGACCTATCGACGTGGCAGTGCCTTCTTCCTTCTTCGCTAACTCAGATGTTTCCTTTTATGGCTCACGTTATCTCTCAACGAAAAAGACCATGTGGTGCCAGAAACCTCGACCTAGGTAAGGAGATTCGTGATCGAGGTCAGACGGGGGAACAGCTTTCAATACCGCCACAGTGTCGGGCCACCCGCTCCGTTTATTTACGCAAACCAAGGCTGGCTGGACAAAGCGTCCATTGCGGAGACGATACAGTCAGCACGTGTTGTGTCCTGGCTATTCCTGCTCGCTGTAGGAGCAAAAAATAAATTGAAGACAACTTCGCACATCATTAGCCGTGGTAGAGTCGTGGTTGTATGGAGAAGTTTCGGGCCAGAATGTCCAGGGTGCGATTCTGACCATGGCGGTCGCTTTTCGGTGGAGGCGAATTGATAGAAGCCCGTGTACTGTGCGATGTCAGCCCACGTTAAAAACCACCGGATGGTCGAAATTTCCGGAGCTCTCCCCTACGGTGTCTCTCATAATCATATGTTGGTTTTTGGACTTGAAATGGTTTATACTAGATTACATATGCTTACTTCTACAACGTGTTCTATTAAATTCACATTTACAGGACAAACTACTAGCCAGTGATTACGGGTCTAACCAGTGTTGTGCATTTTCGTGTACCAATAAAAACTTGAAATACAGATAGATAGATAGGCAGATAGATAGATAGATAGATAGATAGATAGATAGATAGATAGATAGATAGATAGATAGATAGATAGATAGATAGATAGATAGATAGATAGATAGATAGATAGACGGACGGACAGGTGTGTGTGTGTGGGTGGGTGTGTGGGTGAATGGATGAGTGGATGGATGAAGGGTTGGAAGGTACTACGGAGTCCTTCCGGAAAATGGAGGCAAGCAAAGCTTGACTTTTGTGCCTTGACGGACTATTCATTCTTCCTAGAACATTGCACAATGTTATCCTAATAACTTTTTGCTTCGTGCCGAAAATTAAGCTTTCATCTAGGTGGTTGGCAGCGCGACACTTCTCTTTCTGCAGGCAGCTACGACGAACAGAGATTCATATCCAGGCAGCACTGAAATCTGGCAACGTGGGACAAGTGCCCTCCGTGATAAACGACGTTACCATATCCAAAATTAGATGATCGCCGATAGTCCTTAATTGAGAAAGCATTCATTTTAAGAAAACGGCGCATGCACATGCGCAAATGGTTTGCCCACCTTGGTTGACCGTTCTTCTCTATATACTCGATGTCACCAGACTCTCCAAGCTGGTCCGACGCTGCTGCCACCGAAATGATTAACCCATAATGACCTTCGCTTCAAGTACACAAGGAAAACAAAACAAAGTGGCACGTTAACATTTTTACAAGAAAGAGCTTGCGACTACTACTGTCCATTGTGAATGTCCACTCACAGGCGGTAAACTATATATATATATATATATATATATATATATATATATATATATATATATATATATATATATATATATATATATATATATATCTTGTCTTTTGACACACCACGCCCGCATCGCATCTCAGAAGTTCTTACGGAGGGAAATGGCTATGATATAGAGCCTACACTCAGTACGTATTTCTCCACTAAACGTAACCTAGGAGTGGAGGAAGTCGAGAAATGACTTAGATTTGGCTATCACTTTTCCAGCTTGCGCTTATTTACATGCGTTTTTCGTTGTATGCATGTCGATTTTGCAAATCAACAGGAAACGGAAGGTCTCGTATTGAATATGGTGCATTTTCGCTCATTCCTTTTTAATTCCATCCGCTCACCCAAAGATGAGCTTCCAGTTGGTGCCCGTCACCAAGTAAGTACGACATACGTTTCCGTTGGCTTCTTTCCATACTCATAGAGATGTGCTTCTTCCGCGTGACACGAATTTCAGATGCGCAAATCGATGCAGTGTCTTGGCGTGATCCTCCTGTTGCATCAGCTGGCTCATTACACAACTTCTGTGAGGTTGTCTCGGCAGGGCAGCAAAAGGTACGCCGCCAAGATTGATGGGATAGCGGTTTCTACCTTCACCATTTGCCGATGCCGATCAGAGGCCCTCAAATGCATTGTCGCATGCAGCGCCGTTGCGCCAGGGCCGTCCATTTATCAAACGCGCCGTTTCACGGACGTCAACCCCTAAAGCTACGCTTACGGCTCGCTAGTCGCTAGAACACCGGATGTCAGTTAAATTGATATGCGTGTCACGTACCTCTATAAGATTGCAAGATGCCTAACTGAGTATGGAATTGTCGGGGCATATAAAGTCACCAATGGTACAGGGCCTGAATAAGCTGCTCGTGCGTGATGGCCGATTGTGATTAGTGTAAAAAGTGGAACGCTAATTGAAGACGTCTGATTTCAGAGGCAATGCAACACAAGAAAATATCACATTGTCATTGGGAAAGCCGTAACTAACCACTGCACGCTTTTGACGTCTGCGACTGTCTGCAGTTTATTGTTAGTGTTTTTTTTCAGCTTTGGGCATGTTGTTATATGATAGCAAGAAATGTGGCAAGAAAATGCGTAAAGTGTATGCTAACTTGTGTCGACCGATTGGCCTCCGCTTTGTAGAGCCTTCGCAGCAAATGGTGATTAAACAAGCATTAAATTTTGTGTGATCAGGTTACACACAACATGAACAGCTGAGATATTTTTTTCTCACATTCCTAAATCATTCATACTTTCAATACTCTGCCCCTTGCCTCGTAATGGGTACGATGTCTTTGTTCGCGAAATTCTTTTTCTAATTACACGTTTATAGATATTTACACAGCACGATTATTAAAAAAATTTCTTGGGAGGTTTTGTGTCCTTACGTCGTGCTCATTACTTGTTTGAGAAAAACATATGAAAGATCCATAACGCTGTGAGATCCAAAGAAGGGCGTTGCAAGGTCACCTAGTTCTTAGAGTTCCCAACTGCCTCGTTTACCATGGCGTCGATGACACCAGTGTTTAAGATAAGCATGCAGGTTTTTAACGGTTTGAGTATAATCTTGTAAGGAAGATTCACTTAATCGGTATGCGAAATGTGCGCTTTACGTTCTAACGCGATGGCGTTAAAGCGATCGTTTCGCTGAAATTTTGGCATGGGCACCGTTGCCAGCGTCGTTGACTGTAAGCAGGAAAGCATCATCTTGTTCATGACTGAAAAAATTGAGAAAGATGCAAGTAAAGGGAATAATAACTATTTCTGGGTCCGGGTGCGGATCAAACACGGGTTGTTTGCATGGAATTCAGGTGTTCTACCACACAGCCGGCAACGTCTTTGCTTGGCGAGACTGTGAAAGTAACTGAATTTGCTGGATGGACGGATGGATAAACAATTTCATTATGGTCCTTCGGTACGTGCGTTTAGCGCGCAGCGGGCCGTTCCCACGTCGAGACATGGAGCCCTGGCCCCTCTTCCACGTCGCAGGCCCGATGGACATTCGTTCATGCTTTAAAAGCACATGCATCACAATGCAACAAATACTATCACAGTAATAACGCGTGGTACAAGCGTACAATGCCATTGGACAACAGAAAATGTGATCATCATAATGGCTTGATGGATTAAAGTTTGCCACCCGTTGCAACAGGAACGCACATGACTGTGTATTCCCTTAGGACCACGTAGGGGATTCATAGCAAGTACGAAATCATTTCACGTGCTCGTGGTGTAAAGCAGGCTACCCATTTTACAGAATGAAGTCATATGCAGAAACTTCACTGACACCAGCCACTTTCAACTTTATGGATTACAATTTAAACATCTCGAGCAACATCATATGATAAAAAGTATGCGCTGAAAGGTTGAGGTACACACGAAGGACAGGATATCGCTTTGCGTTCAACTTTTAAAGGCAAAGCTTAAGGGTACTTCAATTTTTGGTGGCACACAAAGAAAGGCATTCACTCGCCCAGCAAGGTGGTGGAGTGTTTTGTCATGCCCCACGGAAGTAAGCCTAGGTTTGGGAAACGTTTCATTTATATTAGGGTAATTAATGGCATTGCTTTTCGGTTATCTCTGTTTATGTATGAATTGATTAAATGTATAAATAGATGACACGCTGGTCCCATATATGCTACGCTTAAAAACGTGTCATAGGCTGTTATTCGCCGATTGCTTCGTACGAAATCGATTAACACAGTGCGTGGAATCTGCCGAACTTTTTTATTATGGCGAGTATGCTTTGCTGGGCACCCACCACTGGACATTCGAACAAAAGCTCTCTCACATAGACATGGTGGAAGCTCACCTTATCAATGACACGACACGAACAGACGGCGACTCGAACAGGCACTCCATGAACATGCTAGACTCCGAGCGAACGCTTACGTTGGAGAAAATGCTAGGCTCATCACCATCTAGCGCGAAATGATAAAAATGCTGCCACGTTTTTTTCGAGGACACAAAGATTTGTGACCTGTACTGAGCGGAGTAGCTGTAAAGTGTGCATAGCAGATGTGTTTGTTCTGCGCAAGTTAGAGCATTTAGGTTCAAACATGTTAGAATGTTCGTATACATGCTATTTTTTTTTCTAATTTCTTCTTTCGTAACTTTCAAGTTTTATAGAAAGAGGTAGTCGTCGTCGAGGTAATGGTGACAACGAGTACTTCGTTTAGTTTCTATTTCAATGAAAAAACTCGAAAGAGCTTTTCTTGATGGTTTAATCGTGCGCCGACTTTTTTTCGGCACCACAATGTGAAGGGAATTCGTCAGCACATCACTATGATGCCTTTTGCATAGGCGTTGTAAAACACAGCAGTCTTCAGCCTGTACGCTAAAGCTTTGCGCTATTTGATACGACTACTAGAATCGAAGTGCCCGCGTGCTGCATATTTACTTTCAACGAGGTCTATAGATTCTAAACTTATTGCAATGTATAATGATGCCTCCTATATATGAAAGAATCGACCATGTCCGAGTAGAATCTTGGTCAATATTGTCCAAAGGCTGTACGTTCAGAACTGATTGCGCGGCTCTATTAAAAGCGAAGACGTCCTTGCTTTATAAAAATGCACATGAATAAAGACACTGCTTCTAAAGATATCATTAATCAATTATAACACTTTACTTGATTTGAACCATTGATTTTGTGCCATTTTAGTATGTTAAATATTCTGAATATACAAAAAACCAGAAATAAGTGCTCGACCAGTCTTGCTTGAAAAAGAATCAAGTGTCGTTCCTTGGTCATGCCAGTTAAAAAAGAACGAAACGCCAGAAAAACTTTGACTGTACCGACTTCATTACGAATAAAGGTTAGGATTTTGAGGTGGCCTTGAGTACATGTATAGAATACCTTAAGCCACGCATATGGCACAGTGAATGACGAAAGTGGTACATTCAACTAACCCCAACATTTACTTTTCCTGCAATGTGGTTAATGCCTTTATTTTTGGGAACAGTAATCTTTCTTGTTTATGCATGGTTAGTAACGAATTCAGCACGCAGCTTTGCATAAACAACTCATTCATTTCTCTTACGATTTCCTAGGATTCGTTGCCTGTTGACTCTCAAACATGTGGTCTGATAGTGGTGGTAGGACATCAAGAAGCTTCCGTAGTCGCTGGATACCACATAATGGCGGGGACACCAAGCGTGTGTTTGACAATGGCAACAAAGTCACAAATGTCAAATTATGTAATTTTAGGAGCGAAGCTCCTTAAGGCGTGGGCGTAGCGTCCCGTCGTAATCGTATGTAGTCACCTCCCGTTAGTTCTTGAACCGGCCGTAGAGGGTGGTACTTGTCCATATAACGAAATGCATATATGCAGAAAAAATTCAAATGGTATGATACTAGAAGACGTTACTTGTAGTGTGATAAATAGTAAAAATCACTGCATATCCATGGAGTGGATAGTGATAAGTGAGGCGAAGCGTCCGTCATTCCGTCCGTGCTTCCGTCCGTTCGTTCTTGCTTCCGTCCATCCATACGTCTATCCGTCCGTCCGTGCTTCCGTCCTTTCGTTCTTGCTTCCGTTCATGCGTGAGTCCATTCGTGCATCCGTGCGTCTGTACATTTGTGCATTCGTCCATGCATCCATTCGTCCGTCCGTCCGTGCATGCGTCCGTCCATGCATTTATTCATGCATCTGTCCGTGCGTCCGTCTGTCCATGCGTCAAACAGACAGCAGACAAACGATGGATGGATTCGGCCAGTGGATGATTCACGGTTTGCCGATAAAAAGTATGATACACGCAAGGCGGTGGCGGCTCGCGCTCGAAAACGAAACCCTGGCGTGGAGCGCGCGAGAAAATAAAAATGACGTCACACAAAGTCGTTGGCGATCGCGTGTTGCTCGGCGGCGCCGTACTCTAGGGGGCGTGGTGTCGGCGGAAGGATAAGGCTGAAAAGCGGCGTGTGCGTTAGGCGGCGGCGGCTCGCGATCGAAGACGGAACCCCGATGTGCGAGCGCGCGAGGCTGAAGCGTGCCGTGAAGCTGCGCGGCGGCACAGACAAGATCCCGGCGTACGAGAACGGTAGGCCGAAGTGGCACAGCAGCGGCGTGTGGACACACCTTCGCTCCACTCTCCATTATTCACCCCGTGGATATGCTGCCATTTTTTCTCAGCTGCAATTACAACATTAGGGTTGTTCATTTTTTCTAAATGTTGAGGCACGGAAAAACAACAACAGGGATCACTGGTTTCTATGTGGGACCAGCCGGGGGGCGCGAGGACTGCTCTGCGTACCTATGGACCAAAATAAAGTTCTCTCACAATCATCTTCTTCTTTCTTCATGTCAATAAATAAAATAAAAGAAGAGGAAAAAAGGAGTCAGTCAGAAATATTACCTGCCATAAAACCTGAGGAAAAGCCATATATATCCGCAGCTTAACAACCCAGAGAAACTTTTGCATACCGGAATGAACCCTATCGCTGTTTACAAACACAGGTGCTGGATGGCTTCTGGTTCTGTGTGCCGGCGAAGACTAAAAGTATTGATGAGAAACAGAAGCCTTAAATAGGAGCCATTCATTTTCAAGAGTTTGCTCCCGGTGTCTGGTCAAATATTTCAAACAACACACTCTTTTAGACTAGGGAAGACATTATAGTAGTTAGTCCTTGACTTGGAGCATCTCCCCTTTACCTGTATGCAGAGATCGAGTCTTTCCTTATTCTAAAACAGCTTTAAATGGAAGATTTATGTTTTGGTACTAGAGAATAATAAATGAGGTGACTGCAAGTTTATTGGGTATCAACACGTACTGCTGCTAGTGCTATGTTGAAACCGACCACAAAAGCGACATTGCCTATACACTGTTTCGGTGGTGGCTTATGCATGAGGCGCGGGACTCTAACGTTTCCTGATATTCCATGGTCCACAAACTTATCTTGGTTGACTGCACGCCGTCTTGGAGAAAACGAAGGAGGAGGAAAACTGTAGAGAGTAAAGGTGGTTTTGTCTTAAGTTGTCAATACCCTTTCCATCTGATACAACCATCAGATTTGATCTAGTTAATGTTGGAAATGAAGAAATAATGCGCTTGTACAAGATACGTAAAAAACAATGTGGTATTCTTAAGCTCATTCAGAACAACTGCGACTTCTTAAGTCAAATTGTGAATCATTTTAACGACCCACAATGCGCGAGTGCACCAAATGACCAGACGCGCAATCTCGGAAACTGAGGTATTGTGAGAAAGCTTCATTCAACATAACCTAGAGCACGCGCAGACACACGCCCTAACGATCGTCGGCTTTGCCAACGCGAAAATAGGTGTGGCCTAAACGTTGGGATTCGCTGGGATAGAGGTTCAAGGAAGCACAAACGCGGCATCGTTCGCGTGCCAAAACTTCATTGGCCGCTTCATCGCGGTAGAGGACACTTTCGTTTAAGCGGTCCGTTTGTCCGCAACGTTGAAGAAGGCGTTTTCGCATCTCTACAAATGATGCTTAATGGAAATAACGACGCATAAAACTGCTAAATTATCATACCCATCAGTGCTTTATTTGTCTGATAATCTCGACACTCCATTCAGGCTGCGAGACATGGCATGTAATGAATGAAGCAATATAGCCCCGTCAACGACGTAATTTGTCGCTCATTTGCCGTGATTGGTCGCTCACTCCCGGACTATCATTATAAGGCTATTTAAGCAAAAAAATAGATTTATTGCCTTTTTTTAGAACAAATACGTGGACCTTTCGTAGCCACTAATATTTTCCCAATGTTTAAATGTAGGTTTCTTTTTTTTTCTTTTTTGCTGGATGTTGGGTGCCGATACTGGTTCATCCCTTTGATGTAAATTGTTGCGTACTGCTTAATACGGACATGTCCAGGTATTAAATGAGAAAATTTTTGTCTATAGTGCTGCGAGCCGACCTTCGCTATGGTGTCGCCGTTATATAGCTATGGCCAGTAGACAGAAGATAACGAATTCTATTAAACACTGCTTCTATTCATGCACACTGCAGCACTCATTGCCCACGTATATCGCAGATATGCGCAGGTACTATTATGCTTTAAGGGCAAGTATATGTTGCAGTATGAGAAAAAATGCTGTAAATAAATGCTAGCCAGATTGCTCCTACTCCTTGTCTGATTGGGTGAAATGATAACGCGTCCAAACTCGACAGTATGGCACTTGCTTTCGAGTGTTCATGTACGCACCCACCCACAATCAGGGGTCATGTGTTCTGATAACGCTGTTCAAGTCATTCCTGCGTGTACGGGCCTAACTGCACATTTCACGAGCGTCATACGCACGTGAATGAGAGAGTGGACGAAACAATATGGTTCCTGCGTATGTTTTGACCCCGCATCCTTTGATATTGCACTATAGTGACAAAGGTGGCAATGTTTCAGTTAGAACAATAGTGCCTCGATGTTTGGGCGACATTCCGATAACGACAATAACTCAGTGAAAGCGCGGTCGCTGGCATCATTTGATATAGTGCCTGTACTGTGTCAGACAATCTCGTTGCCTTAGCCACGTACGGCTTACAGACCTCCGTTGCACCAACTTCGTTCTTTGTGGTCTATCCCCCCCCTCCTCCCCCCTGGCTGTGTTTATTAATCATGAAGGTTAAAGTGGGTGATGGTGAAAACGGGCCTCGTGATTACAACAGAAAGTTTTTGCTAGAATAATTTACTTACTCATTTTCAATATACAGTATCTTAAGCCACGTGAAGGAAACCTAGCACATCTTGTGGACACGCTTTGTTTGGTTATTGCATGTCTTCGCCTTCAAGAAAGTTCTCGCGTTTGGCTGGAGATAACTGTAAGAACGCTAAAAAGGTAAGATCCGTATGGGTAGTAAAGACAGCGCTTGTAACGCGTCCTAATTACCCAATTTCCGAATCACGGGCAAGGGGGGGAGGGTAAACAACAAGAGGGAAAGCAGGGGGGTTAACCAGGCACATGCCCGGTTTACTACCCTACGCTGGGGGAATAGGAAGGGGGTATAAAGATGAGAGAGAGAGAGGAAAGAAAAGAGAAAGAGAGAGAGAGAGAAAAAAAAGAAAAAAAAGGAGGATTGTCAGTCAATTGGCTGGCGCGTATGCAGCGGTGGCACTACACAAAAGTTAAAGGTGGTCACATAGGCCTGTAGTCCTCAAAAAGCACAAAACAGCTTTGACTGCTTTGTGAGCCGACGAAAGGCGATGACGGTGTTCCAGTAGCATCTGCACAGAGAGTGGCCGATCGTCCAATTGTCGCATTGCGTCCGAAAGCTTCTGTCTTTCAGAGGCAAATCGAGGGCAATGGCATATCAGATGGTCGATGTCTTCTTTGGTGCAGCAGACGTCGCATTCCGCATTGTCGGTTAATCCGATGAGGGTCCTATATGCTTTTGTGAAGGCAACCCCCAACCAAAGGCGACAAAGAAGTGAAGCTTCACGTAGACGAAGTCCGGATGGAGGTCGAAGTTCGAGCCGAGGGTTTATTTGGTATAGTCTCGTATGTCTTATGCTTGGGGTGTTCCACTCCTGCAGACTCAGACTACGTGTCAGGTGACGAAGTTGCTTTGCAGCGTCAGTCCTTGACAAAGGAATCGGAAGGGTGTGTTCTTCTTGGTGCAATGTGCGGGCTGCGTTGTCTGCGGAATCATTGCCACTGATCCCACAATGGCCAGGAAGCCACTGAAACTTGACCTCGTGGCCTGTTTCGTTGACGTGGTGAACGAGCTTGACAACTTCGTAACGGGCAAGTTTCACACATTGCGTATAGGCTAGTAGGCTACGTACACCTGCTTTCTCTGCATGCGGGAGATATTGCTTTTGCGAAGACATGCTATGAAAAAATAATAAAATGAGCATTGTTGCATTGCCTTTTTTGGCAACGTTTAATTTAGCTGAAAGCCACAGTTTGCGGTTCGTCACTTACGATCGTGCCGTGTTTGGGCACGAGAATTATTAAATGGTTAAAGAACTTAAACAGACGCAGTCCGGCTCTCCAAAATTTCACTGGGTGAACAGCGGTGTTTTTTTTTATCTCGGTCGTGCACTCGTTATGAAAACGGGCAACTGAAACACTGCAATGTTCATATATCTCTCAGAGTGCGATATCTGTTTCGAAGCGCCCTTTGTGATGCACTAAATTATACTCAAACATTTAGCCTATTCTAAAAAAAAGATCATGAATAAGTACTGGCTTTGGCATGAAAGCGGCGCTTTACAGTGAAGTTTTCAATAAAAGTAACACAATGAATGTTGATTTTTAGGTACATTATTCTGCTCCCTAAGTTTTCGTTTCCTTCATGAGGTGTTGTGAACTATATCTGACAGCCTTACGCTGGAGCCGTGTTATCCCCATGATGTGTTCATTCCGAAATTTATTCTTAAGAACCAAGCACACATTTGCCGCTGTTGAAATCCTGGCAAACCTTTTGCTGCCAGTATTTTTTGTTTCATCAAAATGATATCACTGAATGCGATTTATGAAGTAGAAAATATGCAAAACCCACCCAGCTTGCGTTTTGTTAGAAGCCTGTAAAACTCAATATGATGTTTTCTCATGGGAGTAAAAACTTCTAGCTTATATTACAAAGGTCGCGGGATGAAATCCCGGCTGCGGTGGCTGCATTTTGGATGGACGCGAAAGTGCTCTAGGTCCTTGTGCTCAGATTTGAGTGCACGTTAAAAAACAGCCAGTGGTCGAAATTTCTGTAGCCCTCCTCTACGACGTCTCTCATAATCACATATGATGATTTCCGGATGTTAAACCCCACATATTTCAAACTTCATTTTATTTTATTTTTCAAACTTTATTTATTTACCAGGCAAACACTGGAAGGTCGCCAAAGCTAAAAGCCGTGAGAACGGCTTGACAAAGGTCTTGGTGACCTGTAAGTACACATGGCAGTAGTGTGAAAATGATTAGAAGTACATGACTTGCAAGTACTAATGTAAAACATGAACAATACACACTGACTAAAAAAATGATTTCACAATTGATTATTTTAAAATACATGTTATAAATGTGCAATAAAAAAAGGAGTTTCCAAGAATCAAGGTACATCGTGCATAGGCCATCGTATAAATTGACACTTAGGCACTTTAAAGCACACATATATACATCTCGTGAAACACAAAGTACATACATATGCAAGGTAGAAAGATGTAGCATGATAAAAGGTATTTAACACAAGACTAAACTATTAAAAATACGAGATTATGAGGAAAGATTGTTGCGCATGTTCCTATGACGCCAGAGAGCAGAAATGAGAGTGTAATTGTTTCTTGTTGCAGGCGATCGTACTTTCGTGCGTATTAAGTGTCTTGGGAACGTTGTAGGCCAAGGCTTGGTATTTAAACGCGGTGCGGGAACGCGGTACAAACCAAATGTCTCTATTTCTTGTGGGAACTGAAATGACATGACGCTCGAGACATGAAAGCGATTTAATGAAGTTCGAGAGCTCCCTATTCGAGAAATAAAGTGTGTGCGATAAGCGAAATGTATAAAGATTGTCAGCTCACATTATATTGAATTCTTGGAAAGCTTCACGCGTCGTTCCGAACGGGTCAATATTTCCAATTTGGAGGACTATCTTATCATAACTGATATTACAATACTTAGTGTTTTCTCTCTAAGTTTTTTTCCGAATGGCCATCGAACCCGTGACTTGTCGGCCAGCAGCCAAGCACCTGAAGAGCTACGTCATCGTGGTGGACCTGTAGCCCCGCTCCAACTTGACGGGTTCTAAAAATTTGGCGGCGTGTCATTCGTGAAGTGTCCTGTGCTAACAGCACAACTATTCTATTATCACTCAGAAATCTGTTGCAGGGTGCCTTTAGACGGCATTCTACTGGCCTTATTGTTTTCATTCACCTTCTTATGGACGGCATACTGGCGAAAAAAAAAAACACGTGAGGATATATACCATGCTACCATGCTGTTCTTATCGCTTCGAAAATTACGAGTAATGAAAGGAAAAAAATATACAGCCATGGAAAATGCCGACAGGAAACTTTATTCGAGCCTAAACAGAAACCTAGGCGCTGTAAACAGTGACAAATGTCTGATTTCTCTTTTTTGTTGCTGTTTTTGTTTGAAATTTTGGGCCACATCTTCGCAACACGCTGCTGATAAATTGATCGATGTGTACACGGCAGTAGAGTCTCTTGGGTGCACTATCATCCATGAAAATGCTTTTCCAATGTCATTGGTGTCTATGAGAAATATGCCCGGCCTTTGAACGTCTGATGATGCGCAATAATGGCTGCAGCGTAGGAGAACAGGAAAACGACGAACAATAAATAGTAAGGAAATGTCACAAAAGGATTTAGGCGAGCCTTCCTTTATTAACAGTATGCTTTCAAAACCAGAGGAATCGACGCTGTTAACGAGCATTGGTGGGGAGACGGTTAAGATATTTACACCCTACGTGCACCACTATATACTACTTGGTTGCGCAACGAAGTCGAATCAGCACCTTACAATACAGTCATTCAAATAGTTCGAGTGTTAGAACATGTCAGCGTGACTTCGCGCCTGGCAGGAGATGTAACAGGCCCTGTTTCCGTTTCTCCATTGGTCAAAAGGGTCATGCTCTGCCGACTGAGTGAAATAAACAAAGCACTGAAGCAGAAACACGCGAACGCGTCGACTACCTGCCGGAAGCTTTCACGAACTGGTGTTGTGGTTAATGGAATACGGCTTTATATAGTGAGGCCCTGTTGTGAACAAAGCGTTTCCTTCGTAGGAGCCAACAAATAGCGAAGCACAGAATGACTTAGCCGGCAAGAAAAAGACAGCGGCTTTAGCGCTGTCTTGTGCTTTCAGAACGAGCGATCCGGCAAACAAATAAACACACAAATCAGCCTGCAAGTGAATGCACAAGAAAAAAAAACAAGCCCGGAAGTGGCCACCCATCATTCTAAGAAGGACCTTCAGCAGAGCGTTCAACTTTGCCTTCGTTCCTGCCAAAAGGGGCAACGAACGACGGAGGCTAAGCCCATTGCTTGTTGCGTCGCTTCAAGACAAACAGCTTGGCTGGCAATGTTTAAATGTTTAATATGAAGGAACAAAAGCCTAAATGTGGCATACAGCATAAAAATTGAGGACAACAAAACAGGAGGCAAATAGGGCAGTGGCGTGTGGCATGTCACGTATTGCTCAATCTTTTCTGCGCGTCCATCAAAAACTCATCCGGCAGCCCCACCTTGAGGAAAAAGATGAGGATTTATGATTCGCGGCTGGATGACATCGAATTGTGCGCGCTGATGTGGCAATGTGCCATGGTTGGGGCTCAAAGAAAATAGAAAGCGGTTAATGGGAAAGCGTAATTGATGAGAGTCGCTGCTGAGTTTGCCGGCCAGCTAAAGCATTGTCATCAAATCACACAAGAGCCCCCACACGATGGCGTAAATGCTGGTGCGCAGTTTCAGCATGTCCATAAGAGATCATTTCGCAATACCGAATTACCACTGTACAGCATCAACGAAGCAGGTAACGACATTTTTGTCGAACACTGTGAATTAGGCCTACTGCTATTACTTATTCCTTTTATCTGCTGGCGTAAACCGTTCGTTATCTATATACTCACTAACGTGCCATCAAGTTTCTTGATCGAGAGAATATGCGTTCTTCACAAATGCCTCAGACCTATTGTGCTGTCACCTGGTGGTGACTATAAAGAAAGCGGCAGTCACTGGTAGAAATGAAACTAATGAGCTAACTAGGGCCCAGAAAACGAAGAAGCTCAAAGTACAAGCAAAGAACGCAGCACTATAACATAGCGGTAATAGATGTAGCTGGCCTTCTGTATAGTCTTCTCATTGGCAGAACGCATCTTGTATTGCTTTATGCAGCAGCGTTATCGCTGGTGCACGCGTAAGGTAATAAATTACCTAGAGCACGCGTACTTTGCGTAATCTGAGTAATAATTCTCATTTTTTACGTCTTAAAGCTACGATATGATTTTGAGGACCGCAGAAGAGGAGGGCTTTGGGAATTCGGACCACGCTTTCTTTAACGTGCAAAAAATTGAGTACATGCACCCCTGGCTGCAGTTCACCTCCATCTATACATACAGCCACCGCAACAGGATTTGCGCATACTCTTATCAGCACAATCTGAGACAATCTCCAAGTTCACGAAGCATTTCGGGTGGCTTGGATCCAGTAGTCATAAGGTTTTTTGTGGCTTAGATCCGATCGCACAAAAAAAAAAAATAGTGCGAGGAACCATAGCTGCACAAATAATCGCGGGACAACGTCGGTATTCACGCTATATTCGCCTTTACCTAGGATTACCTGAAATTTAGTAATAGTTGAAGTAGAGAAGATTAAAACGAAAAACACTTAAAACTAGAATAGTCAAGCCATTCTGTTTCAAGCATTCATAGTTAATAAGTTGAGATGGTTCGGATCCCGGCTGCAGTGGCTGCATTTCCGATGGAGGCGGAAATGTTGTAGGCCCGTGTGCTCAGATTTGGGTGCAGGTTAAAGAACCCCAGGTGGTCAAAATTTCCGGAGCCCTCCACTACGGCGTCTCTTATAATCATATGGTGGTTTTGGGAAATTGAACCCCCCATATCAATCAATAAGTTGAGATGCACAATGCAGGCGACACTCCAATATCTATGACAACTAAGCATAAAGTATCACTGGCCTGTCAAGACTATAAAGAAACAGTGTCCATGTAAAATTGCCTTAAATGGCTCGTCGGTGCGTACAAAGAAAAACGACGATTTTACAAAACAGTGTTTCTCAAATCCTCTTTATAAGATTTTTATTCTTACTCCTAATTATTTCCATTATTAGAATAAAAACTCAATTTGATGATTTTGCCAAGGAATAAGCGGAATGTTTGGTGCTGTATACTCAACGCAGGCCCACCTAATGACATGTTTTTCCCCCGTAACGGCTTGGCAGAAGAGCAAAGCAAAGCGAAAATAAATGTGTAAGTAGTAACAGAAATAACGCTGATAAATAAAGGAAAGGATAAAACGGAGAGCTTACTCTGGCTGTATTTTGAAAAATAATGATGCATTCACGAGACCGAAAACAATTCTGAGGACTAGTTGATGTATGGGAGGCAGGGGAAGGACAACTGAGAAAGCATTTGTGCTTGTACTATTAGATAGAGAGCATCAATATACCGGTGGTGGTATAGGTCCAGACTGGAGAACACAATGCGTGCGGTCATCGCCACATGCATTGTGGTAGGTGGCGCTTGCAAGTGGTTAAGGGCGCAGGACTTCGACTCAATTAAAGAGAGAAGAAATCCTCCAAACAAAAGGCACGTGTTTAGAAAAAGTGGTTACGATTAAGAGTACTAGGTACTCTTAATCACTCGTTAAGAGTGATTAAGAGTACCTTAATCACTCGATTTTATGGGAGAGCATAAAGCCATCCCGTGGGCCTGACGCCTGATGAGGCCACGTAATATGGACCTACATGTATCTGATGGAAAGAACCTGATTAGTCGGCATCTGCAGATATCACTTAAAAAGCACGTGGGCAAGCACGCGAAGGTAGTGTCTTTCGAGACTACGCAAGCTCTTTTGTGCTGCTCTGATTCACCGAAAAGGATGCGCATACCTGATCAACTGGTCTGACTGGTGGAATCATACAAGATAAAATGATGTCTCTGCGCTGAGCTTTATTAGGGAGGCTTAATGGCACCAGTACCAGCCTGAGCAGTGAAGTTCAATAAGCTATTAATGTTTGCGTGGTATAGCGTTACGACTGCAGTGTCTTGTACCTTCAGATACACGATACATTATCGAATGTAGCAGAAATGCAGATACAGATGCTGGTATTGCGAGACGTATTGCGATGCTTATACAAAATACCCAAAAGAATATTTAAGGCAGTATCTCAAGTGCATGTATCTTTTATAGTGCCCAGCCCTGTCACCGCCGTGCCGTGGGCCTTCTGAACGGCTTTTAGTTGTTGTGAAAGAGCCGGGCTCTTGAGCTTAGTATGGAAGTGATTTTCAGAGAATTATTGATGTTTTCCCTGTAAAAAGAGGCAGCTCCAGAATGAAAAATAAAGCATACTTTTCTAGTGATATACCGACGTAACACCCGAATAACTTTACAGATAGACTAGAAGTATTCCGTCAAGTAGTAATGTCAAAGTTCTCACAGAATGATCTGGACCTTAAAAATGCCATGCAGCTTTTGAATTTATAGAACGAAGGTCTGACCTTAAGCTCCAAGCGTGGTTTTAAATCAACTAAAAGAAAAGCAAACACATGTAACTTCTTGTATGCACATATAAGTGATGCATTCCAGTATACTGAAAAGTGTGCTCACGAAGTTCAGTGACACTTCCTCGGTCTGGCAGCCTTTGATGAGTTCATACACCAGAATAAACGCCTTCGCTATTAACAACACTTATCTGGTTTCAGATATCTCTTTTCCTATCATTTTGGAACCTCGACGTAATCAACGAGCAAACAAGAAAGCTTCACCAGAGTGGGCTAAACACTGCCAGCCGCGACTATAGAAGCAGCGAGAAATGACTACTAATACTAAGAAATTCACGCACATCCACGGAGTGAATGGTGATGAGTGTAGCGAAGCGTCCGTCTGTCTATTCGTGCGTCCATACTTACGGAGGCTCTCAGCTTGAATCCGTGGCAAGGAGGCAGAGTCCAGCAGCCTTTATACAAGAGGTAACGTCATAGTCATTCGATATGCAGTGGACGTACTGCCCGGCCGCAACCAATCGCACTGACCCTCGGCAGGGTGACACGAATAAATCACGTGGTGCGCCGAAACGCCACGGGTGCGAGTGGGCGCGAGTGTTGCCTGCTCGGCGTGGTGGTACTTGACGTCGCACCAACAGCACCTGGTTGTAACGGCGACGCACTGTGATGTCATTGCTAGGCGAGGGGTTTTCCGGCTGCCGCAGACACATTATTGTCGGCTCACTTGATAAAATATTGCGGGTCCTTCATGTCCTTGCTTTTGACGATTGGAAAACAAAAGCCACTCGGCGTGGAAATTCGGCCATTATCGTCAAACAATCGTCCTGTTTGGTCTGTCATGTAATGCTCTTGTCTTAGTAATTTTGAAAGGATATATCCTCTGTTTGGAGACCCGGACCGCTATCACAATAATCTTCGTATTACTTGAAAACTCCCGCAATCATAATTATCATAAATTACCAAACACCTAGGCCCCTTTCACATGACTGGTTGGAAGCCGTGTTAATCAAGGTTTCTGAAATATCATAATATGTCACGATCATGCTGTGGTTCTCGCACGTAAAATTCCTCGCAATACTAATAAATTGTAGGAAGAGCGCCGTTACGTCTGTACTACACATGCTTTATCCAGTCATCAAAAGTTGTGGCTGCCGTTGGAAGAAAAAAGTATTTGCTGCCAAACAGTAAACATAATGTGATAGCTACAGGTTCTCTGACATTTTACTGCGATTAAAAAAAAAAACAGCGAAAGATGATACTTCACAATACATGGTTCAGTAGACGAAACACGAAAGAACAAAGGGTCAGTACAATGTTTCTCCTCCGCAGTTTGATAGGCATCCAGAAAACTAATCTCGAAAACCGTGCCACTTGTATATATATATATATATATATATATATATATATATATATATATATATATATATATATATATATATATATATATATATATATATATATATATATATATATATATATATATATATATTCGAAGGCGTTATTCGAATGTCGTAGGTTCTATTCCTGCTCACGGCTGGTTATTTTTCACCCACTTTTCTTTGTTCCTATTTACATTACATTTGTTCTAATAACTACACCTATGCATTCCTTGGCGTTATTGTCTGTTAGATCTCATAATTATTGTGTCAAAACACGGAAGAAACGAGCCCTTAGGTATACACCTCTTTCCCTTATATATATATATATATATATATATATATATATATATATATACCACAGATTTGTTCTTTACGTACCCTAAGCACTTGCCTCACGAATGGTTCTGTGAGGCATTGTCTAAAAATGCTTCTAATTTTAACCATGACATCTATTACTGTACAAATAATAGTGTCAAAGTGGTGGCAAGAACATATTTCATTTGGCAACCACGATTATTTACAGGGCAAAATATGACCATGTCCTATTTTTAAATAACATATCGACACAACAATAGCAGAAACTTTTCAGCTCCCATATTTCAAGGAAAGAGACAATGTACACAAGCATTAAAGAAAAGACAGTGTGCAGGTGAAGGACTTCAAACAAACCTGCTTTTTCGAGAGGTAGTAGAATGATATGCAAGCCATAGAGGTGCTTAACTGTGAGAAATATAATGGACTTCCACGCAGATGTGCAATATGAGTCAATAGCACATAGCGAGTCATGGGCCATGGGGAAATGCATTGTTGTCACTTTCAACAGCTTAGAGCTGCAGATGCAAGCTAGAAGCTTTCACTTTGACTGCATCAGTATAATGACTGCTTCAGTATAAGATCATCTTTAATTTAGGAATATTCTGCAGCCTTATTGACATCACCTTTTTAAATTGGGTGTGTTCTTTGAGTGTTCAGCGAACAAATGTTTATTTTGATTGAGAGTAATTTTAAGTTTCTTTCACAAAGCCCAACAAATACAACGAGGATTGTACTAGATGCCTCATTGCAAAATATTTTGCCCTCTAGAAAATAATTTCAGGTACCTTTGAGTCGCTAGGAAACTGTCGCAAATATGGCTTATGGAAGTCAAACTAGCACCAGCGTTATCTTCAAAATAGGATGAAAAGGTACGCCGAGGTTGGCGTTTAGCCGTTGCTTGACTGCTTTCAAGAACAAGAATAGAGAAAAGGCCCCCATTTTCAGAGGTCTGTTCAATTATTCTAAAGTACTCCTTCTCTTGTCTAAAATTGAGATAGAAACCGCAGTAACGGCCTAATGTGATTTCACTTATTTTGTTATACAAGTTAGACCATATTCTGAAAAGGGAAGAATATATTGATTTATCAATCTGTTCATTCGCCAAAGTTTTCGAATATTATGTTCCCGTAGAAACTCGTTTAGAAGCACCACGTAAACGTAAATAAGGACTGTTCGATATGGTGAAAGCTGACAACACGACGTGAAGTGGCCATCGCGTACGTTGTATAAAGAATAAATTTGCGAGTCGTGGTGATTTACTGCCCCCCGTCCAGCCCCTTTGAATTCATCAACATTGAACACGTTGGAAGGTTCCACATGCCTCTATTAACCCATTCATGGGACCATTTGTTCCATCATGAGGTGACAGATTACCTATTAACGTTGGTAAGACGTAGCCGGATCCAGGATGAAGACAACTTGAAAGCAGCGTGACTGGAGTCCCTGGTCAACAAACTCTTCAGATAATGGCGACATATGGTGATGGAAAGTCAGCAGGGTTGTACCAACGAAACACATTTCGTGGCCTTGTTCATGGAATGGTGAGTTTCGAGGTTACGTTGAGCTGATTTGGAGAAGATGCGATGGTCAAGCTCTTTTCTATGTACATTTGATTGCAGTACTGTTGGCCGAGAGGCGGGCTATGATGGTAGTTACTCAAGGAAAAAAATCCCGGCTCTTTCCAATAGCAGGGCCTCGAAGTGACTTCTCACACTTGCCAATCCACTGGGAGCGTCTTAGTTGATGGGACTATTGGAGATAGAAATAAATGATAGAAATGTGAGTTAGTTACAGAACGCAAAGCAATAAATATTACATGTATTAGAAGACAACCTTTTCCCCACATCTATCCAACGCTCCAAGGGTGAGCTACAGATGAATAAAGAAACTTGTAAGCGTCCTAACTAAACAAAGAATTCGTGCGTTGTCAGATAAAAATGAAATATGTGATCAGAGCTTATAACCGTCCCAAATATTTATCAGAGCTATTTGTAGCCTTCGTTTTCTTTTAAATCTCATTGTGTTTACGCCGTCTCATGCTTATTCGGTTTTGTCCGCCGTAATATAGCTTAGGAAACTACATTAGCAGCAAAATTAAAACTTAGCACGGCTGCTGGCGAATACATAATCGATACTTCTGACGTACGCTCCAGCACTCCAGCAAAGCGAGCATCAACTTATTGCTTTGGGACAGGTGTGTAGCATGTCGGTAGCTTCTTGTGGCAAGGGAGATTCGTTATATCCACAATCAAGCAAACTTTGACGCTTTCTGTTAATCGCCTAGAATTAAAGAGACGCCACAAGTTGGGCTTGCTATCCTAATAAGTAGCAAGTACACCTACAGCGACTAAGTCCCTTCTCCAGACTCTACCGCAGCTGCCGTCACAATGTACACAAGGGCGGTGCAGGGCATAGCCGCCGCACTCGGCACAATCCAGAGAAGCCTGGCCCTCGGCCCAGCTCACTCCACACCTGCGAAATAAAGAATATGTGTTTCTGCTTAGATTGGACACGCTTCAAGATTACAACTGATTATTGGACGCATGATTGAGTAGCGCAGGCTCATATATGGATATTACAGCCTGCAGCACAATTATGTAAAAGGCAGGAGCATTTATAGCCACAAATTTATTTGCAGAAGCGACACGCCTTTCGCCGTGAACTGATGCCAAGGCAGGGTGGTGTCGTGAGGTCTTATGTTAGGTGTACTGCAGTAATTAGAATTACCTTTCAGGGGCGTGGCGGAGATCACGGGATCGGCGTAGATCCCCTGTCAACGCCCTTAGCAACAGCATTTGTGTTTTGCGGAGAAATGAGCCGAGACTCCAGTATGCATGATGGGTAAACCTAGGGCGCATTGCCCCATGACACAACAACGCCATTTGTTGCGAGAAATGTTTGTGTATTTAGTATACTAAATGTTCTGGTTCTCAAGATGCATGCCACTCGAGAGACGTGCATTTTAAATAAACGTTAAGACATATGAATTCGTTAAATGCAGTGCGTTTATTAGAAGTGCAAACGTTCGAAGTATTCAGTGATCTTAATTCACGTCGTTTTATCACGTCACTCGTATTTTGAATAACCAATGAACGATATTGTATTCAACAGCATGAACTCACGTGAAGCAGCAGTTGTACAGGCTCTTGAGACCCTCCAAGGTGATGGCATCGGTCCATTGTGTTGGCACCTTTTGCTCTGCCAAATGTTCTATGTTGTCCCAGCGCTTTTCGTTGTCCCAGCAAGAAGCCATAGAGTTGTGCGAAAGTGCCACAATCATGGGGTCTGACTTCGTACGCCACATGACCAGTTCTGCACACAGTCAAAGAGGTTGATAAGTGGGATGTAGGCATTGTGATATTAGAGAGAGTGCAGACGTTGTTCGAACAAAAGCGGTGTGGATATTGGGCTCACTTAAATGAAAAAAAAAATACTCTCATTATCAGTTTGCTCAGTGCAGGAACTGAAACATTGGTGCTTGTGCACGCTTCAAATCAATGGGACACCAACATAGATCTAAGCCCCATTCTAAAAAAAAAAATAGTACATAAGGAGTTAACGCGCGACATTTCGAATAGTGGCCGTGTAATTTTAAAGGCACTGAAAGATGGTCATCTTTTCAAGGAAGTAATCGCTTTGTGGTGCCAAAGTGATTCTTCTGAAGTCGCAGCGGCCGGAACCATATAAATGTTACGATATGCGCCCGGCGAATGCGAGTTCTTCGTGCATGGAACTGATTTTTCGTGTTTCTCTTCAATTGTGCACGCATGGTTCGCCTTGTGCGCTTTCACAATTGTCTCATATTTTGGCTTGCTTGACATGCTATTAGTAGCATTTTCGGTATTTTCGCAACCAGTGATTGAAAACAATTTGCAAGAGATTTGCTTGTATGTTCGTTGACTGCCACGTGCCCGAAAGCTGTTTGAAGGGTTAGATCTTTAAGAAATGTGTTCAAACTATCCTTCGAGGCGGCGATATTGTCCCTCCGCACACAGCCGCGCAGGCACTTGCCGTTCTTTGGCACGTGCAACAAAATGGGGCCACGTTACACGCTCTAAAAGGTGACAGCGTGGAGAAAAAGTATTCACTGTTAATTGGAACAACGTGTTGAGTTTTCAGCGAGGCTTTTGCGAATTTCTTTTTGAAATTTGTTGCTTCACAACATAGTTCAAATTTGGAGGTAAATTGATACTTCCGTTTCGCTCATAAGCTCTCATTGGTGTTTACCATAGCAAATGGTGACAGGAAATCATCGCTACCACTATCATACAGCTTTTTCGTTGTTTTACAGCGGACATGCACAAGCACGGAATGTAATGTGTTTCTGACCTTTCTTGAAGACCGTTGAGCGCAACTCATGCGATACTCCTGACGCGTAGTTCAGAACTTCGGTAGCCATCTTATCAAAATCCACGTTTCGGGCACAGTCAAAAAAGAAGAAAAGACGGTACGATCGAGAAACAGTTGGCGTTGTGCTCACAAAAAGGTCGCTTCTTTCCGGGACTATTTGACACAGCGTAATCAAATACTTTTGCTGCTTGCTCGAGTGACTTGGCTTAACTCTCGCTTTACCCGAACACGACTACGGCATGCAGCACCTCTCGTGTAGTTGCGCACGACTGAGGAGCAACGCTACCGGAGCAGGTGATTTGTTTATGTTGCGCCGTTTGCGCCGCGTCGTGGACGGGGGTGTCTGACATGGTGCATGCGCAGACATGCTGAAACGTGTCGCGCGTGCGTGCCGGAACCCCGCGAGTTTCAAGGCCTCAGAATCGCCGTCATTTCCCATGCCTCAAACGGGCAAATTATGTGTTATTAAAAGAAGCGCTAGCGGGGCAGTCGTTCCGCATCTGTGGTCAAACAGATCAATGATGACGTTTATTCGTTCGGACTACACAACGGTCGTGTATTTTTCTCCCGGGTAGCGTATCGCGTGGTTTATTCCGTAAGGTGTGTGTGGAAACGACGGAAATGTTCAAGAAAAGGAAAGATCGTGGACATTCACAAATACTTTTTGAAGGACATCGTATGAAAAAAGCATCTGCAGCAACACGAAAGGCAGTGCATTGTTACGTCGTCTCCGAGCCCGCATATATTAAATTATCAGTGATATGAGTGCTGACAGAAAACTAAGAGACAGCTCAACAGTCCAAAACAATTGCATACATGCATTTGCAGGGAGTACACAATTTGCGCAAGCACCGGTATTCGAATCGGATAACAGCATTAACTGCTTTGGACGAGTTGCGATAACTGTGAGATATAAGGGTACTGATGTATGCAAAATGGAAAATTAATTTATATAACCAATGTTACTACATCTATAAGAAGCAGAAAAATAGGCAGTCGTAGCATGTAGGAGTTCAAAAAATGAGTTGAAGAAAATGCAGCCTGCTAGAGATGCATAGATTGCTTCAGTACAAGGCCTGTCTTTGCTCAATGGATGGTCGCAGACATCCTATCGACCAGGCGTGCACGAGCTATAGCTTCCACCTTCATCAGTCCTAACCAAGAGAGCGTGCTGTTACGTACATGTAACTTCACAATATAATCACTGACCTTACTTTTCTTTTAATTTTATTTCTACATTTGTGCAACAATACAAGATTGTCATGGTGCTGATGGCAAAACAAAGCCTCGAACAAAGTCCGTACTACCTCTCAAGTTAAGAGGGCTTGGAGAGTATTTCTTGTCGTTACATCTTCTAGAGGGTGCCGACAAATTCGTCGTTCTCACTGATTTTCCAGAAAGCAAGCACAGAATAATGCAGTTTACGGAGACCCCGCATCTCCACTACGTGTGACACACCACTTAATGCGACCTTTGTTAGGCCCCGGAGACACACCAAAGCGGCAACACCCAAAAGGCAGATCAGGCCCTTGACAAGGTACCACAACCGATGATGAACAAGAATGCCACGTTATGACGAAGATGTATGCGCAACAGCAGTGTTTGCAGGCAACAAACAAACAAACAAACAAACAAACTTCTATAGTATGTTATTGAATAGCACCCAAAGTAGCAATTTGTAGTTATTCCAAGCAGTGATACAGTTTTACGACTATTTTTTATAGGTACTCTCTTCGAACAAGGGCTGTGTTATGCCCTTCCAGCGACATGTCTCTCCTTCCCACGCTGAAATCTCATGCTAAACTGTCAACACGAATGAGCCCATAAGTGCGTTTCAAGCACGCGATAAGCCTATAACTTTTTACCACCCAAGCACGAGGCAAAACCTTGCTTGGCAGGGAGTAAAATAGGTTGAAACTGCTATTTTACTTTGATCATCAAAAATCAGAAATTATGGTAGTTGAACCAGTGTGAAATAGAAGTAACCGAAAACAAATGGCGTAGGGCAGATTTGTGTTACGGTCATCACTGCATTATGGTACAGTTATGGCCGTAACACGAATCAGGTTAGCATTGTTTGCGCTTAACACTCGTAATTATTACATCAACGTCAGCAGCGAGGCGGAGATTGTTGGAGCAGCTTCCTCCAAATTTGGACTTCCCCGCAAATTTCGCAGAAGCAAAAAAGAGAAAGACAGCGTGACTCTCGCGCATTGCTTGCGAAACACGCTTACGTGAACATCATTCTGCGTTTCTCGAGAAATGCGGTGGCTGCTTGAATATACAGTGTCGCGTACGCGTGATAATCCTCGGTTTCTCCTCGAACATTACCGACCCTCTTGAAGCGCATTTCCTTGATTGCGCATGGTGGTCTGTAAAGCCGAGCTGTTTCGTGGAAAATGTGGAGTGATTTTGTGAGCCGTCTTATGACCCGCTATGTTCCCGCTAAACAAAGAAATTCCCGCTACATTCCCGCTACACTGAGGTAAAATCAGTTTTTTTTTCCTATATACTTTAAGCCACATTATATGTCTTTCTTATAAAGCGAAAAAGTTGGCTTATGTTATACTTGAAAGGGACTACACTTACGCTGATTTCCGCGCGTACATTTCTATTCAAGTAAAGAAAATATTGCTCTAATTTCAAATATTTTGGAAGAGATCAAACTGCGTGTTTTTAAACTGTGGCATGCATATTATTGATCGTAAAGAGACACATCAGCCTACGCCTTTTATTTTTAATGTACAGGAGTGGCATTTCACCACTTTGTGAAGAGTTTATTGCAATATCTTTCAGTGAACCTGTGTTTTAAAGATAGTTTTCAGAATGCGTACCGTTCCTATAGTAGAAAAAAAATAATGTCGGCTACTTTTGTTTGTTTCGACGTGCTGTCGTTTAAAAAAAATACTCGTTGCCTAGGAATGCGACCAGCCTTAATGCAGGGGTATATATAAATATTGATTACATTTACATTAAAATTCGGTCGAATAACTTCCGCTACACTTTCCTTGGCATTAGTGTCTGTTAGAGTTCATTATAATCTGTTGAAACACGAAAAAACTAGCCCTGAGGTAAACCCTTCCTTCATTATATATATATATATATATATATATATATATATATATATATATATATATATATATATATATATATATATATATATATATATATATATATATATATATATATATATATATATGAAAGAAGCAGTTTTGTATCGTGTACAATGTGGAACTGCTAGTTTTTCTTAGTGATGGTGACTGCGGTTACCGTTACAACAAAAGCTTAGCTGCATCATGACGCATATGCTCTATTTTTTGCGTGCCATTTCATCAGGAGGGTGATGTCTAAACTATCAACTCATAATGCAAACTGAACTGTTTGTGTTTAGAATTTTAGAGAAAATTGTTACGTCTTCCGTGGTACGAGAAAGCACCCCACGGAAAGGTTTTCCCTATACAATTCACCTTTTTCATGATGGCTTGACGCATACATGCATGCATGCTGTCCCTAGCGAAACGGTCTGGAAACTCGGTGGTGGGGTTTCTGAATGGCTTTCGGTCTTGAATACTTCTGTTCTGTAAATTCCAGTGGTCTTGGATCATCTAGCGAAGCTCCGTTCCTCTTGAGAAAACGAGAGAGCACCACAGGAAAACGAAAAAAACATATTATGAGAAGGGCTTATTGCGCAACCCTTCCCCCCCCTTTTCTTCTTTTTTCAGATCTCGGTTTTTTTGTTAATAACGTCGCAATGTTCATGGGCAGTCATTTATCTAGGTATTTTCTGTCCCTCACTGCCGAAGTCCTTGTTATTGTTCGCAGTATTGGATAAACGAGATGGGCTTGTTGGTACGTATTAACAGCAGGCATAACTGAAGACTCAACTAATGCGGAGCTATTGAAGACAATAGGTCCGAATCCTGTCTGCTCTATTCAACTTGATAACTTTTTTATTTCTTTTGCGCTAATTTTTATATCTGCAGTCATTGTTCGCGATCCTGTGTGTCTTATTATGTAAAGACTGCTTGTACAGCCATCTCGGTCCGGTTCTCTGAGCGACAGCCGTATGAATACCAGACATGCAAGACCAGAAACCTCTATGCCGGTCTAAATGACACCAATTGTAAGTATAGCGGACATTTGCGAAAGGCGACTGGCTCGCATAGACACATGCGCAACAGTCACATTGTTTGCGCGTTCCCGCTTCACACTTTTTGAGATAAAACCAACTCTCCTGTTAATACGGGCTTCTTTTCTTTCTTTATTTTTTCTCATGTATTTACCTTCTCCAATTTTGTCTCCTTTACGATTGTTCGCTGTGAGCCCGTGACACTGAAAATATTTATACCGTGCTTTTCTTTTGCCATTGACACAGCCTATGTCTGTTCTATTTATTTCACGGACGTACCGGACCAGCCTGCTCGCTGCATCAATATGAACGTTCCGTTGCAGGGATTTCGCAATTAGTTGTAATGCTCCCCTGTACACCAGATGCACGAAATGTACAAGGTGTGCCTGTACTGAAAACAAAGGAAGGTAACTTTCTGCAACTTTTCATTTTCTAGGGTTTTTCAAAATAAGTACCATGCGCCGTTGTTCCGGCTTCCTCCGTCTTCCCGTTCTTCCCCAGGGATCAATTTGTATTGGTTAATGCAAGAATAGACGTGCTGCTTATGATAAAATAAAAAAAAACGTATACCTTCTCTGCAAGCCTGTTGCTTGCTACGCACGGCACTGCCGACTAGGCGAAAACAAGGCAGTTACTTCTTTTTATTGAGGCTCCGATACGGGGTAACAGTGACAGTGGGCAGGAATGTATACCCTTGTGCTACCATGCAGAGGCCAACTTTGTTACACACATGCTCACAAGCGAGAGAGCTGCGGTGCAGACCTCTATGTAGTAATCTCAGATGGCGCATTGTTCGATGATATTTTCACTTTTGTTCCCATGTGTGACTCCTTTTTCGAAATTGCCTTGTTTTTGTCGCGGGACGCTGCAGCGATATTTCCCTTGAGGGTGATCTTTATCAAGAATAGTACCTAGTATGACGGAATCGACAGTTTTCTCGCCAGCGATTTATATAAACGAGGTAGACTATTAGACAGGTACGTTATCGGCAAGCGCATTTACTGTAGGGAAATACAGTGGGCAATTTTCGCAAGACAAGGGGCCATGTACTTGGAATATTTCCTCAATATATTGCGATACAATTGCAACTGCTCTCGAAATCGGTGGTCTTTTTGACATTATTTCACAGACTTTTCGAATAAGCATAGCCGCATGTATCCGTACTCAATGTATCTCACAAATGGCGAGCCAAAGTATTTTTTCTCTCTCCTCTTCATATTTTAATCTATCCCATCCCGTTCCCGTGCGTAGGGTGGCAAACCGTTTGTCCTGAACTGGTTACCCTACCGGCCTTACCTTCTTTACTGTTTCTTCCTTTCTCTCTCTTTCTCTCTCCCTCCTTCGCTCTCTCTACATAAGCGAATGCTGTAGCTCGATAGTGCGCTGACTGGTGTTCACGCTAAACAGCGTTTGTAAACACGTGCTCTAGCGTACTGCCCGGATACGTTTGTGTGTGCTCATAGCGCGCACGCACTGCATACACACTACGCATCCGAGCGCGACTGACGACTTCACGGTCGCCTTCCGCCGCCCTGTATTTCCCTGCATTATGCTGTTCCGCCCCTTACGTCGTAAGCGGGCTATACCGATCGAAGCAGGTTGTCGCCGTCTGCGGCGTAGTGATGCGAAACTGTCGATAGCACTATGAATACTAGAGATAGTTCAGGAATTATCAAGCTATCTATGGTACAAAAAATGTTCGATAGCGCTATCGATAGTATACGTTTAATAGGACAGTATCAGTAGTATAAAATCAATCGTTTGAACTATTTGCGGCATAAACTTGTTTCCTCCAATGCGTGGTAAATGGTGAAACCAGAAGAGTAGGCTGAAGGACACGATAGGTGACATGTTCGTCTTCTTTCACCAGAACAAGTCCAAGCCCCCGTAGCAAGGGTCAGAACACCAGGTGCGATGCAAGGCTTCTCTGCGCAGTGCGCAGAGAAGTTACAGCTCTGGACAGTGAGCTGGGCCCGAGAGGTTGCTGAATCACAGTGTCCGGCCGCCTAGTGCGTCCCGGGGACCCGCAGTCATCCTGCTCCCCCCCCCCCCCCCCCTCGAAGGATTCTTTCATGATTCAATAAAGTTTCTGACCTGCATTTCCCTAAATGCTTCATTGAAACATGATAATTAATTGCACATTTCATATATAACTAAAGAAAGACCGTTACATAAATTTCAGAACTGTGCAGCTTGAAATTTACATTGCATTTCTCGATTTCAATACAAAAGTATGAAGCGGTGAGTGTTGGAATTTTACACCCCAACATAGAAATAACAAGGACTGACTTTGTTATTTGTAAGACGTAACTGAGTACTTCTGAATATCATTTTTACAGATTGATACCTCCTGGCATTCTCACTGTGCAGATAATTTCCTTCTTTCATCAAAATATTCCTCATAAAAGAACGGAGTATTGGTGATAGTAGGTCATAGCGAATGATTTGACAATATCACCGGCCAACAGCGGCATAAATATTTACAGCACTAAAGATAGTATTACCTGTCGTAATGCTACGAACGGCACTATTGATGGCACTATCGGTAATACTACCAAATATTTATCGATGGTAGTACTATAGATAGCTTTTTTAAGCTATCGACTATCGATGCTATTGCTAGTCTATTTACTGATAGTTCGCAACGTTGGCTTCCGTGCCGAAAAACGGAAACCATGTTTAGAACTGTTTCTATGTGCTTCACTTCTAACAAGCAAATAATCACCCAAAGTGTCACGAAGAAAGAAAAGCGAAAATTCAATGAATTTTTCTATTCTTGAAAATTGCACTCAAATGTGACGATTTGAAGAGAAAAAAACCTTTTAATTATTTTGTGCAGCAAAACTGCAGCGAAACGTGCAGTGAAAGAACAAAAGCACATGTTTGACATTAATACTCAACTATATCAAATGTCACCGACAAACGCGCTATCGGTGAACGTGATGACCACCAAACAACTATATTTGTTAGGAAAATGCAAAGAATCTTAGAAAACGTGACAAGTGAATGGAAAATTCAGCAAGTGACTCAGCGAAAAAAAAAGTAATGCAGATGCGCTTATTACAAGCGCAACTAGCAAACTCTGGAAACACACCCGCTTCCCCAGGATGCTCTCGACGCGTGGCCATTGATGGTGGGCTGAGCGCGGGGGCCTGCTTGTACAAGGCCAGATTTCTATAACAAGTTTTTTTTTTCACTTTCCAGTGACGAGCTGAAAATGAAAATAAGAGTTGAAACAAAGTCGGTATTTTTTTTATAACGTATATTTGTTTTTGTGCCTGTGTATAGCGTGCCACGCAGTGCTGCAGATGGCACGGTGTGTGCTTGCTGTGCGGTGGGCAGCGTGAATGGTATAGCGGCTTGGCCCACCCGCATCCTGTCTGTCGCCTACGAATCCGCACTCGTTTCGTCCTAACACGCACAAGGCAGTTCCTGCGAAGCGAAAAAAAGTAAATAAGTGAACAAGACAGGAAGGAATCGATGCATGCGCTTCCGTTTTAGCGAGCATGCGAAAAAAAAAAAAATGTTGCAAGTCCGAAATTTTTCGAATGCTTGCAAAAACATATGCACGAAGAATGACGAGAAAAAGAAAGGAAGAGAGAGGGAAGAAGCTTGCAAGGCACCGCCACAGCACAATCGAGTTGCTCTCGGGCGGGACGAGTTATCTTGCGTAAGTTTCCCGACTTGAGCTTCTGCACTTCACCAGCGGAAATCCGTTGACGGTTCTCTACGCGCATGATTGTCGAACCATGGTGCCGTCACTTTGATAGCCAGTTCTTTGCGGGTTAGCTACAACTAGTTAGGAATGATGTGTTGGCTGGCACGCGTGCTTAACCGTATAGTAAAATGCAGAGTAGGTGGTCGCGAGTGCGAACAGGAAGTGTTCTTTTGTCCCCAGGCACCATAAAACCAAACACGCAGAGTTAAAAAAAATTAATAGTAAAGGAAGGTAATCTATAGCGTCACAGATGGGCGTGCTTCGAGGAAATGATGTAGCGCTTTCAAGACTGTCTCTCAGAACAGGAATAAGAATTATGAAGTCTGAGATGGAGAGCGCCAGGAAAGAGGCGAGCTGTGCCTAAATAGGGCTCTAGTATGTAATATAAATAAAATACTTTTTCACGGTGATAGATTACACCGAAGAAATGATGTGGTAACATTTATCGGCAATTCCTTATGCCAAAGCGTTATGATGTATCATTCGTCGTGACGTCACGAAATTTTCGCGATCTTCTGCGTCACGCTGACGTCATGCGATAACGCCATCGCTAGGTTAGGATTAAAATTTCGCTACAAGAGAATCACAGCAGAAATGATAATTCATTAGTTTGTTCCTTTGCCGTCCGTAAAATAAAACAACAAAAAGAAGAAAGACCCAACGGACTCTGATATCATTGCTTTTCGCGGGCGCTGTTCTCTGTAAAATGACCGGCGTGCTTAGTGCATGGGTATATAATTTTTCAGGGTAAGTTCCTTTCGGCAGTGTAATGTACTGGGTAGGCGGAATCTGCACGCGCAAAGTTAAATGACTACAAGCCAAACTGTGCACGTATTACTTGGTCTCTTATTATTCTTTGCTTTCTCTATTCTATTTCTATCCTTTCCCTCCCCCCTCGCGCTGGATAGAGAACCGGGTACAAACTACATTTCCTGCTTTTTATTTGTCTTTAGCTCTCTCTTTCTCTCTATCTCTCTCTCAACAGTTAATGCAATAATGAACCGCTATTTGTTTCAAGATTTTGGTCACCGTGATGAAGGTTCAGAACTGCGATCATTTACATGCAGGACATCATATGCAGTCAACGAGAACGTTTTGTCGTGGCTATCAAGCAGATGAGTAAGCAGTGCTGGAAACAACTGTTAATTAAATTCACTTGGTAGTAGTGTCAAAACTTGACTGATATTTCTTTCTCTCTCTTGATTTGTTAAGACAAGAAAATGGATATGCAGAGCGCAGACAGAACAGATGTGATTGTTAACAATATATTTGCTCTGACACAATTTCGTCATGCCAGTTTGTGGTATGCCCACACACTCGAACCTCACTGAACTAGTATGAGTTCTCGAAGTTCGGCCCTTGTCTCTAACTATTCTTGTTTCTCTGGGCAGGGTAGCCTTCCAGGTTCATTTCTTATTAAACTGCCTGTATTTGGTTTGTTCTTCTCTTCCTGACGGCTATGAAACTTAGGGCACGTCTTTTGCACCTTAGCAACAAAGACGTTGTATGTCGCAGAAAACGTGTGTGAGCGCAAAATTTTTATATGTTGTAGTAGGGGCACGTCAGCATTTAGTGCGTAAGCAGTCACCTGAGTAGTCACATGCACTGCTGGCCTTGACTTAAACTAATCCATCAAAAACGACGGCATGCACAACAAAAGAGTCCTGTTGTCAGTAACGCCAAAACGGAAAGTGGCATCGTAATGAAGTAAAGTGAACGCGTGTTTGTCACAACGTTCCCGCAAACTTACTTTTCACGACATTGATTGATTGATTTGTAGGGTTTAACGTCCCAAAACCACCATATGATTATGAGAGACGCCGTAGTGGAGGGCTCCGGAAATTTTGACCACCTGGGGTTCTTTAACGTGCACCCAAATCTGAGCACACGGGCCTACAACATTTCCGCCTCCATCGGAAATGCAGCCGCCGCAGCCGGGATTCGAACCCGCGACCTGCGGGTCAGCAGCCGAGTACCTTAGCCACTAGACCACCGCGGCGGGGCTACTTTTCACGACAGACGCGTCTAGAGATTGCCCCGCCAAGTGCAATTGTTAGAAGAAACTTGTATGTCTGTTTGAAATCAAGACAAGGATCTGCTAATTACACCTGTAGCTCGGAAATAATAAAACACAGAAACAAAACATTCGTATACTTCAAGATGAAAGGATGCGCACCTTGGCAACATTCCATGGTACAAAGAAAAAACAAAGAGTGGGGGGGGGGGGGGGAGACGATAGCTTGTGTTCGTGAGGTGACCCTCGCAACCGATTGCATAACAGTGTCATCCGGATTGAGCCGGATCTGCTGCACGTTGCACGCTCGGGCATGTATAGGCAACGTGACAAGGGCGGCACCTTTGCTACAGCTTTTATAAACGCGGACTTTAACGATGCGTCTGCAGGCCTCAGCGCAGGCATACCGAGTATCCTGTGATCTATGAACGCGAAAGTGCAAGCAACAACATTCGTCACAATTATGTAAATAGTAAACCAATAGCCCACTTCCAGCGATTGCCTCCTGTCTCGAACCAATGAGTAGCGTGTACTTGCGTTCGCTGGGTTCCTGCGTCCTTACGGACAGGCCATATAACCGTAGTGTGGACGCACGTCATAGCTAGAGCAGAGCTACGGGCCTCGTACCGTTTGTCTGTGCCAGTAGCTCGTGCAGTTGAAAAAGAGACTGAAAAAAGAGGAGGGGTATAAATAATGCCGCTAGCGACTGCTCCAGTAACCCTGGCGTTGTCAACGAGGCGTCGTAAACTGCGAGACACAGGCGACCTACACCGCCCGGAAGCGCTCAGCGGTGACCGCGTGCGTCCTTAAAAGGGAGGCAATACTATAGAAACAGATCGAGCAGCAGATGAAGCCGTAATAGACCGATGGTAAAGTAGCACGCTTTTTAACATGAACATGGACAAAAATGTCTAAGAATCAAATGTTTGGTTGAGTGTTATTGACGTTTGTGACAATAAATTTTTCTAAACAGGACTACTACCCAGCCGTGGGAGTTCCATAAGCCAAAATTATTCTTACGAACAAACTAAAGAAAATATTATTGTGTAGTTAAATGCCGTCTTGACAAAAGCTTTTAGGCTCTTGGGGCGCTTAGAGTTCAATAATTATAATGCTACAAGCACCGGAACATATTTAGTACACTTAAACACTCCTGTGGCATATTGGGATAAACCCAATGAAAAAAAAGAGGGGGGGGGGGGGGGGCTGGTGTATCCGAACGACGCCACTGACTGCGGCAAGAATACATTACCTAGTTTTACAACTTAATGTTCCTAACTTAATTGTCGAATTTATATGATGCAGTGAACATTGCCCTAATTAAACCAATGTGCTTGCTGTCATGCCCACCCAGGCAAACCCACTCACTTGATGACCACGAACACATACATGTCACAACGCTCGCCTGATGAAGAGCGAACGCATATGTGAATTTCTTCCATGTTACAAGCTGCAAGAACGCGCAGGCTCTCTTTCACGTAACATGACAGGAAGTCAATAGGCTTCTTCTTTTTTCTTCTCATTGGATGTCACTGCCCCGCCACACTCCAAAAGTTTTTTGCACGTAACGTGGTTTGCTACATATCTGCAGGATCGAAGGCACCTTGCCTTCTTTGGCACTGCCTCTTTCATAGGCGCACAAATCTCTACAAAGGCATGTGATGACATCCATGCGACTTCACAGTTACGTCAAGAGTTCCGGCAATGCGTTATGTGATGCTACAATTATATGGTAACGTCGTCACGTGATCATTATTTTTTGGATCTCTCGTTTTGGTGCCGCCGACACGGGACACCGGTCAATTTTTGTCTTTGACGAGGCACTGAATACCTTAGCCTTAATAATAGTATTTTGCTTATTATATTCTAATAATATTGAGAACTAACAGGCAATGATTGATTTAAAAGGAAAGTATAGGGCATTTTAATCGTAGTAATTGTAATGCACCGCGAGTAGCCGTAATTGCTGAATGACCCTTCCACCTTTAGGTTCACACATATACCTTATAGAGTGAACGAAGGGGAGGACCGCCGCCCTAGCTCAGTTCGTAGAGCACGCGACGCGTTATTCAAAGGTCGCAGGTGGGATCCCTGCCAAGGGCAGGTAATCTTTTCGTCTATTTTTCTTTCTTCATGTTTACAAAACAATCACTGCTAATAACATCACCCTTTACCTTTTCTTGGAGTCATTGTCTGTTAGTTTTCAATTATATTTTGGCTAACAAAGAATAGTAGCCCTTAAATTGTCATTGATTTCCTTTATCAGTATCTAAGATGCTTCCCACGAGACGGTTTCATGTTCTCCCTTAGAGTATACCAAGTTCTTTAAATCATTACCCACTTTATTTAACACATGCGCCTGCAATACCTCTCAATTTTTCGCTTGTTTAACGTCATGCAGTATAGGTAGCACAGTGTATGGACGAGTTTAGCTTTGAAGTAGACTTACGCAAATATTTCAAAATTGTCAAGCCCTTGCTATTTTATCCTCAATAAAATACAAGTTGTTTCTTCTCTTCAATGCACAAAAGCACGTAGCGACAGCATTTTGTCGTCGCTACACAACCTAATCGTCGTTAATGAGGGCTACGGCCATACTTGAATCGGTCGGAGCACTCGTGACGTCACCAGTTCAGTTACGGGCTTATCGCATGCGTGCGTGCATGTAGGGAAGATCAAATGAAATGAAGGTTCAAAGAAAAGCAGTGTGGTGAATTAAAAGGCAAATGTCTCACGCAGCCAGCGCCGTCTTACGCTGCCTTAACCTCACTTGTCAACCACGAATCGGCAAGAGCATTCACGGAAGTTAAGGTTAGTTTTGTCAGTTGAGCGTGAATGTGCTGGCACACGAACGGTTTCTCTCCATTTCTCATTCACCTTTTTCCTTTAGGACCTCAAGTCTAGTGTGCTCACGAAATGACCCCTGGGCCGGTTTTGTCATGTGTGTGCTGTTCAATTTTCGCTCGGAACGACTTCCGTGATGTTCTTGATAAGGCTGGACGCATAGTGCTGACGACGGTGGAGTGACTGATAGACGAGGCTGCGTACTTTGAGCGACAAATAATTTTCACTGACTCGAGAAAAAATGGAAAGTCTGCACGGGATGGTCCGTATGACTGGGGAAGAAAGTACAAGGAAAAACAAGGCAGCTGGCGTCTGTGCTAGTCTAGGCGCGATGACAGCTTGACATGCGCTGATGTGCGGTACGCAGACGCTGTAGGTGGCTGACTCGGGTGGATGGTGCTGGAGGTAAATAGATAGGAAGAGGCTGCCCTCCAGGTGCGTGAACTGAAAAAAAAAGTATGAAATAGCTGGGCCTGGCGTTTAACGAAGAGAGAATATAAAACGAGGGAAAGGCAGGGAGGTTAACCATAAATTGGAGCATTCGGTTTGCTACCCTGCATTAAGAGAAAGGATAATGGGGAAAAAGATGGCAAAGAAAGCGGAGAGCAAAATAGACGCACCAAAAAGAAAGAAATCTGAGCTGGGATACTATAGCCTATTCAATAGCCCACTACCACGCAAAACGTTCAATAAGGCCTTCACTGATTTTCTGTGCGAAGACAGATCATGTCACCTTCGAAGATGTTGATCATGGCGCAACGAAACAGAAGGTAATCTTTATTGCCTTATCAACATTGTGAGCTAAATATTCTTGGTTTCATCCCTCTCCAGGAACCATTTGAATGTGTAATCATTGCCATGGGCTAAGATCACGCTGTAAAATCCCCAACTTGATAACTAATGAATGAATTAAGTGGCGACCCAAAACATGGCACACGAAGCAGATATCACAGATCCCCTTAAGATCACCGAGGCAGAATTAGCTAAAACCTCCGGCGTCATACAGATGTGGCTGCCCTAAACCAGGCATGGGTAAACATAGTACACATATACGAAATGCAGCTGTGAAAGTTCGAGGAAACCACGAAGAAGTGGAAGCTCTTATTTTAGATTGGCTGCAATCATGCCACAACGTAGCGAACATTAAAACAAATCATAATGCTAAGGATAACTATTTTTTTTTACGTGAGCCTCATATGAGTGCACCCAAAACATGTGTGGGCGCTATTGACTCAGGGACATTTACGCTCGCAGTGACAGTCACCAGCAGGTGGATGAGACTTCCATAAGACTAATACTGCTGAAGGTAAAAACAAACAACATAAAGGCTAATGTGTACAAATATATGTTGTGTGCATACAATTAGTGTCAGTTCATGTGTTTTCCAGACTATGGCGAAAAAAAAAAGAGTGAAAATGGATGTCCTTGCTACAGTATGACCAACAGGAGCGTGAAGGCTACAAAAGAAGTTCCGCATACGAGTCAAGCGTACGCGAACCGCTTGACGTGTAATCCTGACAGACGCGTTTAATCATGGCGGTTACGTTCCGCGCCCTGAAGGATCGGCTGCCCCTTGGGCGCTCAACTTGGTTGTTTGAAGCGAGTATGTGGAACGTAGCCATATACGATGCCTTTGGCCTCGCTGACGTCACAGTCGCAGTGCACGCTGGCCCCTTGTAATGCTTGCTTGCGGTCGCGTGCATAGTCTGTCCTTGTCCAGGTCACCAGGCGGAGAAAGCGTGTTGTTGCCGATGCGGTTGAAAGAGAAGCCGGTGCCAGGAATGACGGACACGGGCCTTGAGTGAGGCTATAAATGTCAGTTCAATGATGCCACCATCCCGTTAGTCATAAAAGAATGAAAAGGGAGAAGGGGCGGAAGTGGTATTGCAACTGGACATGTTTAGGGGAGGTGGCTACCCAGTAACGCAAGTTTCACTTCTTATCGAGGGGCGACGCCAGGAGTGAAGCGCGAAAAAAAATGATGAAGGTGCCCCCCCCCCCTCACCCTCCACTTTCCTAATTTCTGCTTTTCCTCTTGTGTCTTTTTTAAAAGCCAACATAGTCAACGAATTGGTTCCACTCAACGTATTGGTTCCACCCTTCAACCCCTCTCCCCCTTTTTTTATCCAGTATTGAAAAGATCCAGGCGCAATTTTTTTCTCATTGTTTTCTGCTCTAGGTGCACTGCCTCATTACTGGCTTCACAACGCATAATGCTTCTGCCTAAGCTGATACAATCATTCACTGTTGGTGTGTGTGTCCAAAGGCACGCCAGGATGTGTATTTGATGGCAGACACTTGGTTCAATATCAATAGCGCATTTCATGGCCGCAGGATAGAGATGCATGCAGCGTTCTCTCAGTTGTCGACGTTTATTGGTCGCCACAAGACTTTTATGGTGATTAGCAGCTTCACAACAATGTTTACCATTGCTCTGTTTTTCTTCCGATATACATGTCACACAGCTGTGCGTGGTTATGGTCGCGTCATCTTATGAGCCTCAATAAAAGCTGATAAGTATTTTGTTAGTTCCTGCCTACACTCGCTGTTTGATCGTTCTTTTGCTGATGCGACGTGCCGCTTGTGCATACAGTAACTTTATGTGCTTTGGTCGATAACTTATGCGACAGTTACAGGAGGCACCGAGTGAATAAAAATACTAATCTTATCGGGGCTATTGCTTCCCCAAACCAGGATATGACTGGGAGAGACACTGTATTGGAAGGCTCCGGAAATTTTGACCATGTGGTGTTTTCTAACGGTCACTGACATCGCACAGTACACGGACCTCTACCATTTTGTCTTCGTCGAAATGCGACCGCCACGGTCGGTATCGAACCCGCTACCTTCGGGTCAGCAGCTGAGCATACTATCCGCTGTTCCACCGTGGCGGCCGAAGCCCCGAGTGAAAAGAACAAGAGAACTGTGTATATATTATCTGCATTTGCTTTATTCAGGCTCCAAAAGAGACTGAACTCATCCGTATACTTTTTAACAAAAAACTGTGGGGGGGGGGGTATACATGAATGCTCCCACTTATAATGTTGACCGACAAGTAAAACTCGAAAACAAAGACCTATGTTAATTAAAATGAACATTATATCCAATACATTCTTTCAATGTTGTTGCATTGCATTGATTTATGTCTATGACGCTTGACAAGCGAGTTCTCTTCAAAGTGAACATGTTTAACTTTAACGAATGCAACAAATCACTGGCATCGTTCTTGTTATATCTTGGTGTGAACTTCGGAGCTGAAATAATAGTTCACATGAAGTTTATTTGAGACATACATGTCTCGTAATTCACGTGTACATGAAGGTCATGACGACCTTTATTTTTCTTAGCCGCGAAGGTCTCAACTTTATAGCCTCCTATTATTATGTTTGTGCACTGCCCCACTTACAAGCTGGCTCTGCCAGAATGCGATAGCCTCAAATCACTTGGGCACGCGTCGCGAGGTGTCTACGCCAGGATGTCGCGTTTACGAAGGCGAAATATGGCATTTCGGATATAGATTAGTCTAAGTCAATATTGATCAAGAAAGAAGGGCATAAAAGTTGACCAAGGGCATACCTGTTTGACTCTATGCAAACAGGAAAATAGGAATCGGTAGATAAAGACAAGAAAGCAGAAGAGAATGAAAAAGAGTGAACGTTCGCGCACTTTAGAAAAAATTGCCAGTGTGCCCAGACGGTCGAGTACCGGCAGATTTGATGTCGGGCAAATTAGTAACGCCAGCACAGTCACGCAGTGACATTATGGCAACATGACCACACTGTGGCGTGCACGACTCGTGCCTGTTTGGACAACGTCTCGGTTGTGCAACGAAATGTGTCGCACTCCAAACTTCGTCACGCGACGCGCTCTCAAGCGCGGCCGTGTAACCTAAAGGACTCCGTGTTTGCTGGGGCGTGCAGGCAAGCAAACAAAGGTGGGAAAATGGACTGCTATTGCACGGCCGCATACGTAGCCTAAGGCCTCGTACAGCCTTCCATTATCTTCAGCCTTTCATTTCACTTCGTTTCCCTACGACTTCACTTTTCTCATTTTCGGTCCATTATCTTTCGTTTCTGCTCTGTCGTCCACGCGGGAAATGCGGTCTAACGCAGGCCTGGCCTCCTTTTCGAAACTGCTGCTTACAAGAAAGAAAAAAGAAAGAAAGAAGAAAGAGAGAGAGAGGGGAAGAAAGAAAGAAAGAAAGGAAGAAAGGAAGAAAGAAAGAACGTGGGTAGACCTAATGCCTTGTTAGAATTCTTTTTACGTGTAAAAGAGTGTGAACGTTATGATGAATACTTGCAGTTTTGTTTTTCGCCATCACGAGCTTGTTACATTCCTTTTCGTGAACAGCACTATCTTTTAAAGCATAGATCGTACATGCCAGCCCAGCAGTGGGCTTCTTAGGGCATGTGAAGGCAATGCAGTGCGAAGTCCCGTTTTATAGCATTTCCCCTCTTCCAGATTGTGACCAATGCTGGCGCTTTTTGGCGACCTTAGCCTCCCCACATTTGGCGCATATACGTACAGTGTCTGCACATGGCTTGTATTGTCGTTTTCTTAGTACATCTCGATACAAAATGGTGCATAATGAAAGGAGTGTTTAGATTTTTCGCAGCCTAAAGATGTCGGGCCTCTTCTACCAAAACAAAAAACAAAATCGCGAAGCGATAGAAAGTCCTGAATGCCTTTCCTAGGGCCTAATTAGGCTTTCTTCCTTTCTTTCTTTCTTTCTTTCTTTCTTTCTTTCTTTCTTTCTTTCTTTCTTTCTTTCTTGCCTTTCCTAGGGCCTAATTAGGCTTTCTTCCTTTCTTTCTTTCTTTCTTTCTTTCTTTCTTTCTTTCTTTCTTTCTTTCTTTCTTTCATTCTTTCTTTCTTTCTTTCTTTCTTTCTTTTTCTTTCTTTCTTTCTTTCTTTCTTTCTTTCTTTCTGATTGAGATCAAGGAAAAAGCATACGCCTTTAATTCCTCATATTCTCTCTCGGCCTCGGGCCTGTGGCGCATCGAACACGCTGAACAAAAGTGGTCGAGCACACAGGAAAGTTGGGGAGATTTCCAGCAACGACTTGCAGATATTAAGTTTATCTATCAAATTGGTCTACAAATGTAGCTATTCGTACTACCCTCGGAAATTCCCCAGTGACAGGGTATTAAGCATGCGAGGCAACAAAACAGAGATAAATAAATAAAATGAAGAGACAGGGAGGTTAACCAAGAAGAACTGGTTTGCTACCCTGTACAGGGGTGGGGAAATAAGGAAATGCTACGTAAAGTTAATAAGCGCGACAAATACGCTATTCCAAGTGCAAATTTGTGTATTGAGATAAAGCGTTCTAAATCATTTTTTATCCGCTTCGTTGGTTTCTGGTGCAGTATGTATAATGTTAGCTGGTCATTCAGAAACTTCCATTATAGCAGAGGAATTATTTATTACTTAAGTGGATGCCTGAACCTACTTGCACGCTGTTTATGACGTGAAACGGGAGAAGTGACATGAATCATGGGTGTCTTAGGTGAAAAGACTACACTACTGGGTATGAGTAGCAGAGCTGTGATGTGAGGCAGAATGGCATGGTCGCAGTTGTGGCTCTTTAAGAAAACATGGTCTTGACGGCAAGAGTGACGACAATGGACAATGACGACCTCTAATCTTCATCCTCCTTTTCCCCACATCTAGCTCTTGCGCCTTTACCTCAGCACCAGGAACAGTGTGAATAATGCAAACGAAAGGTTCCGTTAAAGCGCTCTCAGTTTCCATAATATCGAATCCGACATAAACGTGTGTGGTTCAAACAAATTTTTTTAGCCTTCCTCCCTATGTCCCTGCTTAGCTTTGCTGTGTGTGCCTTAAAGTTGCTTCATTTTCGTGTCTGAAACTATTATTCTGAACTCCGTAGTATATCGCTTCATCGCCCTGTGCTCTTTTCTTTTCGCGACACGAATTTCACGCCAAAAAGAATTTAACAGATATTGCGGGGGGTATAAGCTGGGACGATCCAAAGCAGAAGCGATACCGGTTCCAATTCGTTTCCCAAGCTACGTAAGTAATATCTTAGGCATGTTCGAGTCTGCTGTGCAAATACGCAATCACGCTGTAATGCATGGTAAAAAAAAGAACAGGCTTACCACACCCCAAACTATTCGTATCAACTTGTCTTCTTATTCAGACGACAGTGTGTGTGTTGGTTGTACGCGATTACGTTTTTTTTTGTGTTTATCCTTGCTTTAATTTTTCGTTGCGAGCGAGCGAGTGTTTTTTTTTTTTCGCAAGGTGCTGCGCTACAATCATACTTGTCGGTATTTTACGTCCCAAAACCACAATACGAATAGTAAAGACGCCGCAGCGGAGAGTAGCGAAATTCTAATAATCTGGTGTACATGCACCTAAATCTAAGTAGACAAGCCTCCAGCATTTCACCTCCACAGTGGGATTCGATTCCGTGACCGGTGGGTCAGCAGTTGAGTACCACAACCATAAGACCACCGTGGTGGATAGTTGGTGCGCAGAACAAAACATGGACGATGAGCGCACATTATGAGCTTAATGATTTGCAGGAAGGTGTGCGACTGACTAGCCGAAGAACAACTCTTACTGGAAGGTGTCTGAAGCGTGTCGAACACTGAGAGAGATAAATTTGCCGAGTAAGCAAGACATGCTGTTCATAACAAATACATGGCGGATTCGTAGAAAAAAAAAAAGACGGAGCCGGCGAAGACCTATTGAGAGTAACGAAGAAGATTGGGTAGGGAAAGAGACAACCAGGTGTACGTGTATAAGTGTTTACTTATTTACAAGGAGAACGTATTGGCAGGGTTAACGCAGAAAGCGAGGGGGGGGGGGGGTGGCAGAAACGTAGAGCAAATAAAAGAGAACTATGCATGAAATAATGGCATACTATAGTTTATCTACTTGTATTCACTACTAGAGCAAGCGGATAACGGTCCATCGCGGAGACATTAAGAGTCCGCCATTATATTCTCTTGGCGCTTGTTCGTTGTTCAGCGGTTACCTTGTGCAAGTACATATCGCGAAAACGCCAGTGTGGCCTAAGTGGCTTCTCCACGTTTCATTCTTGTGCTACGGTTCCTGCCTTTTAAATTTAATTCCTCATTTCTTACCCTTTACGCCGACTCAGTAATGAGAGTTTTCCTTATACCCTCCGGCGTCATTTACACAGGAAAAACGTGCAGCGTCTGTTGCGGTCTATCTCGTTGCTGGACGCGCGCTTGTTCTTTTGACATGTCCGTAAGAAAGAAATACAATAGTGGCTGTTTGGTTTCTCATGTATTTTGACGCCGCAAGCTCACTTATTTTTCTGCACCGACCCAGTGCAGCCACAGACCTTCTAGCGCTGGTGTCGGGCATCGTCGTTCCTCATTCGTTCCTCAAGGAAGCCTATATTGTCTCAACCTTCGCCAGTGTGTCGCTCTTTTCGCGTATCTTAAAGAATGGTGTCTTGTTGTCTTGCGCTCTTATCTAAACAAATAAATAAATAAAATAAAGCAAGAAAGACAGAAAGAAAGAAGGAACAAAGGAAGAAAGAGAGAGAGAGAGAAGGCAGGCAGGCAGGTAGGCAGTGCGCTGAAGAACTTTTATGAAAAGGGGAGCTGACTTTGCAGCTCTGTAATCCTGAATCACCATCGTGGGCTCATTTGTCTATCGGGTAAATGTTGGCTCTCATCAGTGACACAGACGCTGCATGAAGGAAAGGAAGGAAAGGAAAATACAAGGAAAAGAACGCCAGGAAGGTTAGCCAGCTCAAAATCGGTAAAAGAGCATAGTAGTGCCGAAAAATTTTATTCCGATCATTAGAGTTTCGTGAAAAGGTCACATGCACCTGTTGGCGCAAATTCAGGAAATGTAACTAGCCATCGTTCTCAGCCATAATTACCAGCCATTATCCGCAGAATATAGTAAGTATTACGGACCTGAACATTGAACGGCAGGTATGCCTCGCAATGAGTACAAGCTGAGCTAAATGCAAGTTCTCTGTGAATCATCGTTTTCTCGAAAGTCATGGAAATTTCAGGACCGAAACTCGAAAAGCAGCAAGCGTGATAGTACGTGTATTAAAGATGGCGACGCCATATGATGGCAAGATAGAAAGGCAGCGGCCAACTCAATTAAATAATTGGAAATGTGACACTGATTGAAAAGACACTCAAAAAAGTTTGAAAACTAAAAAAAGGGGGCAGTTTGCTAATACTTCGCAAACACTATAAGGCGAGTAATTTTCAACAGAATACTAATATAGATTACATAGAATAAACAATTCCATACGCAGTTACTACCCAAGAATAAATCCAAGCTCTGTCCTTGACTATCGTTGTCCCACTCCGAGAGAACTTGCGGGTGTGTTTGGAAAAAGTGATTAATGATTTAGAGTACTTGATACTCGACTATAGAAGAGCATAAAACCGTCGCACAGGCCTCTTGCTACACAACTGAAGACGACATGTGTGTTTAGAAAAAGAGTTACACAATTTAGAGTACTTGGTACCAGTATTGCCAGGTCGAAAGAGGTGTAGTGGCCGAATTCCAGAGCAACTGTAGCCCAAATGTAGCCAAAAAAAGCAAAAACATTTATAGCCAAAGATAGCCATTCGCATTAGCAGTTTTACTTAAGACTTACATTTTCACTTTTGACTATTACAATGTTGTGTACAACATTTCCTTGATTTATCCATCGAAACTACGATGTGATTATGAGAGCCACCGTAGTAGAGGACTCTGGAAGTAACGACAAACTGCGGTTCTGCACCTACCTCTAAGTACATGGACCTCGCCGTTAGTGTATCGAACAGCTTGCGTTCGAGCTGGGATGAAGATGGACATGGAACGCTGGCGCTCGTCGCACGGTTAGGCGACAACGCGTGCGGATAACTAATGAACTTTGGCTTGTTCGGCCTCTTCAAGGCCAAATGTGAATGAGTTTCTCGAGATTTGTGTCCCCTGGATGAGAGTCCTCGGTGAATTGTGGAGACGAGGCTTACACCCAAATAAAGTCAAGCGTGTGATTTTTCGCAGCTCAAACATTGCCCCATAGCTAACTCGCCCAAGACGACGTCGACATTTTTTTTATTGTAGTGCAAATAGGCTATTTATAGCCAAATCTGGCAACACTGCTTGGTACTCCACTGTGGTAGCTAAGGCAAAGGAAACAAAATGCTTAAGGAGCTGCATTAGGAGAAGCACCCAATACTTATGTGATGTTAACCAACCCTCGCATATCTGTTAGCGGTCGCCTTTTCATGCATGCTTATGTTCGTGCAGTTGGTTTTCAGTTGAAAACTTCTACTTCCTGTCAAGTTCCATGAAGTATACCACAATAACTGCTAAGCAAAACGTAGTATGTTATGAAGTGACATCGTACTCCGAAGTTTTAATAAGCGTAATACTTGCATTAGTAGCAAAACAGCATTTCTTGTACTCGGAAACCACCTAGCACGACCCTCTTGCACAGACCATTGGGAAGTGCACAGCGGTTCTTGGGCTGGGGCTTGTGTTTATTCATAGGTTGTAACGGGCTATAAGTTTTTCTCCAATGACATCCCGTAGTTGCAGTAAAAAAAAGTTTTGGGGAGCTCATTAAAGATTTTCTTGAGACGCTCTAGGTGGCGACCAGTGCGGACGCGCGAAGATCGGCTCCTGCTTTCAAGAATGCTTTCCTGTGGTATTCTCGAATTTGTCGCCGAGTTTTTAGTCACATCGTGTGCCTAAGTTCTCAAGAAAACAGTAGATACCACTTTTTGGCCGGTTAGTAGATTTTTAAACCATTTTAGGAAATATTTACACGGCAACGCCGCCGGAGGATTTAGGCGTAACCAAGGAGGCGATTGACTCAATGTCACTCAACGCTCTGCGCGTTGTAGGAGTGGTACCAAATAGATCGAGAGGGCATCTCTCCAGAGGATTGCACAGAATACATGGTTTGGAAAGAAGCCGAAACGAGACGCTCAAGGAATAAGCTAACCGTGGTTAGCGTTCCTGCTGCCAAGGGTTTGACCAAGGCTGGCGTTGCGGGAGACGCTCGAGCCAGTCGTAGTCGTAGTAGTAGTAGTAGTAGTAGTAGTAGGCATGACACCAAGCATACAATTGTGCGAGCAGGACGCATGCCGCCAGTACCCAAGGACCTCAGAAAAATTGTCCTACGACTTCGTGGAGGATTCTTTTATCTCGAGAATTGTCGCTAGGGCCGTGGCAGATGAAATAGTACTGATGGCCGGCGTCAAAAAAAAAAAAATACAGCGCGACGTTTGAACATCCTGTGATCCTCACGGTTCATGACACCCTATGGACAAAAATTAGTTATAACGTAACATAGTAAACGGTACTCCATGATTGAAAAACTGAGCGTTTCCCTCACAAGAACTAGGACAGTGCCTTTGGAAGCGATTCACGTATCAGAGGAAAGAGAGCACGTTATCGTAACTGGGTGTTTCAGAACGCTGACAATTGTGAGAGTTATAGATTGTCGCAGATTGTACATAGAAAACGTTGACGACATGTACACACAACCGCAATAGCTGGCCTGGCTTACGTATTCAAGTGAGCAAAGAGCTTTTATCTTTTCTCTCTCACAGGTGACTTTATCGCGTAGGTATCACAAAGAGTGACGCTTAACGAGGAGCTTGCGGAAGCGCCGATGCCCGAAAGAAAAAAATGGCAGCTTATCCACGGAGTGAATGATGGAGAGTGGGGCGAAGCATCCGTACGTCCATTCGTTCTTGCTTCCGTCCGTCCATGCGTGCGTCTGTGTGGCAGCCCGTGCGTCCATCCACCCGTCCGTGCGTGCGTCTGTTCGTGCGTCCGCACGTCCATCTGTGCGTCCGTCCCTGCGTTCGTCCATGCATCCGCCCCTGCGTCCATCCAAGCGTCCATCCGTCCGTGCAGCCATCAGTGCGTCCATCTATGCATCTGTCTGCGTGTCCGTTCGTACACCGATTCAACACTCCAAGTACTACCATTTCGCATCTTTTCATCATATATTTATCATATAGAAGCACCGTCATCCTGCGGACATTCCAAGGACTGAACGAGAGGAGGCACACGCACACTTTCTTACGGCTTGCGCTTCGTGTCTACTTCCCACATTTAACCATCTCGAGTTCCTGGTATATACTAGTTCTCTGTATTCATGGCACTGTGGCCCAACGCTCGCTAAACCTTTCTAAAACCAAGGAGGTTATGCCCAGCGAGTATAACGTAGCAACCCTTTCTTGTCAGATAGTGCTCAATGTACATGCCAATGGCTGCTAAGGAGAATGAGAGACAGGAGAATTCGGCTTTTAGTTAACGCGCACGCTGCGAATTTTTTATTGTTCAACAAAGCACAGAAGAAATCTCTCACCGGCACCACCTTGGAGGTGAAACTGTAAAACTAGTTACACACTACGACTACTACTACGACTATGAGTGATGAACGGGTGGCGCTATAAGGAGCTTCGCCCCTAAAAGGAGGAGGCCAGGCTGGACATCATCTGTTCCAACTTGCAGCAGAACTTAATGGTGTCAAGAATTTCGGACCAGCACAGAGCTTCAAGATACCTCAAGGTCAAGAAAAGTGACATTGGAGCAAAATTTTCGAGGTTAGCGCGTACGCCACGGTACCCACAATACTTGTAAAGGGGGGATTGGCGGGTCCCCGTAAGCGACACTCAGTATATTGTGATCCGAAAGATTGTGAATGCGAACAATCCGCTCACGCTGCAGACCAAGAGAATCAAGGACACTGGGACAATAATCAGAGCGTTCAAAGGACACGAAGTGCCGAGATTCGCGAGATATGATCCTTCACTTTAGCAGTGCTCCCTTTACCGCAAACACATCTACATTTGTTACGTCTGTGGTTAGCTGGGACATCGGTCTCACGTCTGTCCGAACCCAGCTGAAATCATCTGCAGAGGCTGTCAGATAAAGAACCCAGATAAGCTGCACCAGTGCATTCCAAGATGCAGGCTGTGCGGCGGTCACCATCCCGCGGCAGGCAAGGAGGGTAAGAACAGGTTCTTAGTGCCATACGTCGCCAGACGCAGGCGTTCCGAAAGATCATGAGCAGCCGCAGAAGCCCATGACGCATCAATGACATCCAGTCCAGACGTCGGGTCTCAAAAAACCCAGACTACACAAGAACAGGAAAGGCGGCCCCACTCCAGGGAGAGGTCACGTTCCAGAAGAGGTTCCAGACCAAAGGCGGCCCACTCCCAATCACGGGGGCGCTCGAGTTCTCGAGGCCACTATCTGGGTCAGGAGCAGCATGGACAGCACCCGAATGGCCAGCTGCCTGGCGTCCCATTCGAGACACCGGCTTTCAACTCGAGGAGGACGCCTGCAGTTGCACCGAAAGGCAGTTCGGCTGAGCGAGTGCGCAACGGCACGGCAGAGGTGATGACAGGTAAGCTGCCAGTGCATGATGGAATTGAATAGCTAGAGGAAGAAAACGCGAGGCTTACACAATCGAATGAGAGGCTATCAGCCGAGTTAAAAAAAGTAAAAAAAAATGTTCTCACTAAGCTAACAAGCATGCAGGCTTCAGAGCCAATGCCTCAATTTGTTGATGTCCCTGTGGCTGAAAACGTGGGGGACTCGAGAACCTCAAAAAAGAGGACAGTAATAGCAGAACACGTGGAAGCCAACCAAACGACCATGTCAGATATGAAAGAGGTGTTTGACACGCTCAGCGAAGTAGTAGCCAATCTTAACGAGCAGATGGGCAGTCTACAATCAAGTGTGGCGGCACTGGAACAGCTTATGACATTGCGCATAACAAAGGTTGAAGCATATCTGCACAACACAGCAGTGCCTCCTCATGCACCAAACTTACCTTTTCGGCCACCAATACTAGTGATACTGAACCTGTCGACCGGTGCATCATCAGGCTCTGGCGGCCCATGTAGTAACCATGGTGGCAGCGCTAGTTGAAACATTCTGTATCTGGCAATGGAACTGTAGAGGTTACCTTAAAAAGAAGGCAACCCTACAGCAGTATATCAGGAGCATCCGCGAAAAGCCTCATATTATATAATTGTAGGAAACCCTTTCATTACAAGCAACGCTGCTTAGATTCCTGCCTGTGATAGGAGCTACCGAAGGGATCGGAGTCTGCACCTTTGTATGCAACAAACTAACTCACGTAACCCACGACCTTAAGATAGAAACAGGCCGGTTGGAACACGTCATGGTAAATCGTGCCGGGTACGACCAACCGTCAGAGCATTTTTATTCTTAACATATATAGCAGTACAAAGGAAGAAAAGCAAGGGTTCGAAACGGTTTTAAAGAAAGCTGTTGCTATCACCGGGGAACGTTCACTCGTCATAGCACGTGATTTCAACGCCTCTCATCATACATGGGGTTACAAGTACAGCACATGGAAAGAAAATGGACTTTGGCAAAGTGCCAGTGACCTTGATCTCACACTAATGACGTACCCCAGCCTACCAACAAGGCTTGGTACTTCCTGCTGCAGGGATTCCACCCCAGATCTCAAATTTGCAAGGAAAATCAAGAAGGCCCAGTGGATGAACCTTGCTGTAGACTTCGGGAGTGACCACTGCATTCTTGCCACTACCTTCTCCGTGGAGCGTAAGAAGCAGAGAGAATTCCACTTCACAGACTGGGATAAGTTCAGGAAGTTAAGGATGAAAAGGAAACAAGATGGCCTCAGGCCAGGCTTGGAGCAGTGCGTCAGATTAAAAAGTACATCCAATTCGTATCCTAAACAACTACCACAAATTTTCTAGTTCAAAGAATGGATAGCTGGCTCGCTCATCTTCATGAGGCAAAGAAAGCAGTGCTGAACCGTTGGAAGGGTCAGCGCCTGAACCGAATACTGGGGAATAAGATAGCTGAGGTAAACAGATCAGTCGAGGAACAATGTCGCGCTCTATCTAGGCAGCAATGGAACGAAATCTGCAACTCCGTCGATGGTCATATGCGCAATGGCAAGAGATGGTATACGTTAAAACATGTTCTCAACAAAAACACCACCAAAACAAATCAAAAGCATGTTATCGCTCGAATTTCGCATAAAGAGATAGGACTCTTTACATGAAAGCAAGTCCTGCAGCGGCTCGTGCATAAGTACTTCCCAATCAAAACAGGATTACCACCACCACCAGGACACGCCCAATCCAGGTCTTGAAGGCGACTTTAACATCGAGGAGATCCAAAGATCCTTGCATGATCTCAATGGCAGGTCGGCCCCTGGCCTGAAAAAATATCTCAAACAAGGCCCATCGTAACCTTGATGACGATCCAATTGAGACCCTGAAGGATATGATCAATGCAGCATGGAGAGAAGGCAGCGTGACAGAGCAGTGGAAGCTGGCCAATGCGACCCTCATTCCTAAGCCAGGAAAGCCCCCTAACTTGGACAACATGAGGCCAATATCTTTGACATCATGTATTGACAAGGTTACAGAACATGCCATACTGCACAGGATAAACAAGTACTTGGAAGATAACGGCATATATTCAAACAATAACGTTGGATTCAGGGCACGGCTATCCACACAAGACGCAATGAAGCTTATCAAACACCAAGGCATCGACAATGAACCCAGCGACGTTAGAGTCATTCTGTGTCTAGATATAGAAAAAGCGTTTGACAGCATGTACCCCTCACTCATAGTTGAAGCAATTTCCAAGCTTGGTTTGGGGAAAGCCTTCTATGACTATGTATAGTCCTTTCTTACAGATCGGAAAGCCATGAGGAAGATTGCAGGTATCAAGACAGCAGCAATCGAACTAGAAGCAAGGGGCATGTCGCAACAGACAGTGATTTCCCCAATGCTGCTAAACATTGTCATGGTTAGAATGTCAAAGAAACTATCGAGCATCGAAGGATTGAAGCAGAGCATCTACGCAGTTCACATTACCATCTGGTGCATAGGGGGGAGTGAGGGGCAGATTGAGAGCACCCTGAAAGAGGCAATTGACACCGTAGATGAGTACCTTTCTCTTTCTGGGCTTAAGTGCTTCTCGAGCAAGTCAGATCTTTTACTGTATCTGACTACACGCCGGGGACCGAATCCCAGGGGATGGAAGCTGTTAAACCAGATAGACATCCACCTCCGCACAAATCAAGGGGATGCCATCCAGAGGGTCGACTCCATCAAAGCCCTAACCATGTTAATAGTGCACTTGCACTAACAGCAAATCTATAGTTAAGTTAATTTGGAAAACAGACAGTGCGGTGCACCTTATGCGTAGAGTGACCAACAAAAGAAATGGGATCAAGGAATACAACCTTCTCCGGTTGATGCATGCGTTTGTTCTAAGCCACTTCACGTACGAGGCATCCATGCATGACTGGTCTAGAGCAGAGTCTGAGAAACTGAACGTGCTCCTCAGGAAAGTTATCAAGAAGGTCTTGGGCCTACCTATACACACCAGCACCGAACGCCTACTTGAGCTTGGCATTCACAACACGCTAGAAGAAATAGCAGAAGTCCAAGAGCAACCACAGTTTGCAAAATCATCTACAACAAGGTCGGGTAAAATGATCCTGCCGGAGCTAGGCCACCATTCAATGACGATTAGACTCAAGTACAATAATATATATCTCCGAGAACATCAGGAAGAGTATCACGGTATCTCCTATACCCCGAAAAATGCATTCAGAAAACAACATTGGAAGAAGAGTAGCGAGGGCCAGGACTATACTTCGTCAAATCTCAAACGAGGATCGAGGGGTCGTGTTTGTTGACGCTGCTTCCTACGCAAACGGGAAAGCTTTTGGGGCAGCGGTGGTCAATGGGGCTGGCCTTGTAGTCAACTCAGCGATGGTCAGGACAAGAACCCGAATCATTGCGGACCAGGTGGCGATCGCCTTTGCACTCAAGATGGATAACATTGAAGACATCTACAGTGATTCCATGGCAGCACTAAAGGCCTTCGCAAAGGGGACGGTCTCAGAACAAACGCTGAAAATACTACATGGCAAGAACATAACGCATCATCTTCTGTGTTGGTTGCCAGTTAACCTTGGACAAATCAACGACTCCTCACCCAATCTCAATGAAGCAGCACACGAGGCGGCGCGAGACCTCTCCGACCGCACCTCCCCGGGAAGTGATCAACCGGTGAAGGGGATAACCGGAAAATTCTTACTACATATAACGAGCTCAATAAACATTTCTACCTGTATAGAAGGATTTTCTCTCCACCACACAAAAATCTAGCTCAGCCTCAAGCATATACATTAAGACTTTTGCAAACGCGGATGTAACCTACTATGAAAATGTTACACATCATGTATCCTGACCTATGCTCAAGTAATCTTTGTCCACATTGTGGGGAAATAGCTTCATTAGAACATATGCTCTGGCAGCGTACCGAATTCACTCATTTATCGAACATCACCTCTACCATATGGGAGGCGGCAACCTGCAGCTCGTCCTTGGCCGATCAGCTCCGGGCTGTCCACCAAGCCCGCGAGGCCGCTGAGGAGCTCGGCATCTCAGTCTCCACGTGGGAGCGGCCCGCAACACAGTGATTTGTGTTTTGGAGGACCAAATAAAAGTTTATCCAATCGAATTAAACATTGTCTAGATACGTGCAATGTTAACTTGTGAAAATTATGTCTCGTAATTCATTATACAGCGTAACGAAAAGTTTTTCGCACTGCGCTTCGGGACATGCATTATCGTGCGAAGCCAGCCTTTAATTAATATTTAAATGGCCACAATGCGTAAGGTATTTGAGCCCTGGTTTAAAATAAAGCATACAAAGCAATTAGCGCAAATTCACATGGTTGGTGGACTATAAACTATACGTATGACACTTGATTGTGCTCATTATTATGGTGTAGTTACATTACTGCAATAATCAAAAACGACATCGGAATACGCTGGTGTCATAATGCTGGATAATCTGGTCATGAATAATCTATAATAATAATAATAATAATAATAATAATAATAATAATAATAATAATAATAATAATAATAATAATAATAATAATAGTATTATAGATGCCGTAGTAAAGGGATCCAGGAATTTCGATCGCCTGAGGTTCTTTAACGTGCAGCTGAATAAGGACTGGCCTCAGATATTTTCGCCTCCAATAAAAATGAAGACGCCGCAGCAGGAGTTCGAATTGCGGAACATTCGGGTTAGCGGTCGAGAGCCGCACCCGCTAGACCGCCGCGGCGGGGTGTTCAAATTTTTAGAGTGAACTAGCTCAGGTTGATCTGTCTGCCTTCTAATCAATTCTCACTCACTCACTCACTTTTGATGATACGTTGGCTTTATGTACGTGTCATACGTGTTAACTCATTAATAAATGCTGATATCTTGCTATACCTGTATTAGCTATTGTGCCATAATATATACATACATGTAGTTTCGCTTGTCACATAACCACATTTCTTGGCCTAGACGGACAAACAAGGTGGAATTCATATCCAACGTCGTTCATTGCTGTCCAACGTCCTCAGTATGCCCACTGTTTCCTTTTCTGTCTGCTCATTTTGGCGGAAAAGAATTTGGGCACGAAGTGTAGTGTGTTTTTCTTGTCGCGCTCCTTCCGCCCTCCCGTAAAAAGATAGAGGTAACGTGTTAGAGTGTACACGTTCCGGGCGGCACACGAATATACGTACTCCACCAACGTACCATGCTTGTGTATAGATGACTAAGGTTTTAGCGCACACGCACGTTGGAACTTTTTGGCCCGGGTCGCGCGCAAAGTATTTGTGAACCGACGTGCTGCTTTCTTCTTTGTCCTCTTCCGCAGCGTTTGTACACTCGAAGCACTCAAGTCTCTTTGGGCTTCAAGTCAGCCCCGCCACGGTGGTATAGTGGCTAAGGTACTCGGCCGCTGACCCGCAGGTAGCGGGATCGAATCCCGGCTGCGGCGGCTGCATTTTCAATGTAGGCAAAAATGCTGTAGGCCCGTGTGCTCAGATTTGGGTGCACGTTAAAGAACCCCAGGCGGTCGAAATTTCCGGAGCCCTCCACAACGTCGTCTCTCATATTCACATGGTGGTTTCGGGAAGTGAAATCCCACATATGAAAATTTTACCACGGTGTGCCACCTTTCTTGCAACCACCCTGCCTTCTCACTGAGGTCCTTGCAACCAAAACACAGGGGAAAATGAGACTAATAGAATGTTTTGCTAGGTGACTTGGTGCATCATCATGAATTATAAACACGAGAAAAAGAGACATGCAGATGCGACGGGCACCAGCGCCACCTGCTTGCTCCTGTTGTTCTGTCTTTTTTGCGCTCTGCTCTTATTTCAAGAAATGTCGAGGTACTGCTGGAAGAGGGCAGCTGCGCCCAATCTGGCTCTTTATAAACGCTTCCAAACTACAGTACCAAAAACGGCGGCCTTGAAATTTTCAATTCCTTCATCCAAAGTGCTTTACCAGAACTTTACACCACGAGTACGCCGAGGACACAGCTGTCCTGGTCGGCCTCGAAGGATGTACGCTCACGGCTTAATTTGCTATTTACCAATGAAGATAATGAACTCGAAGAGTCCCAGCGGTCACGAAACGCGCATAAGTGGTGATCTGCTACTTTCTTCTTATCTATCTATCTATCTATCTATCTATCTATCTATCTATCTATCTATCTATCTATCTATCTATCTATCTATCTATCTATCTATCTATCTATCTATCTATCTATCTATCTATCTGTCTGTCTGTCTGTCTGTCTGTCTGTCTGTCTGTCTGTCTGTCTGTCTGTGTGTCTGTCTGTCTGTCTGTCTGTCTGTCTGTCTGTCTGTCTGTCTGTCTGTCTGTCTGTCTGTCTGTCTGTCTGTCTGTCTGTCTGTCTATCTATCTATCTATCTATCTATCTATCTATCTATCTATCTATCTATCTATCTATCTATCTATCTATCTATCTATCTATCTATCTATCTATCTATCTATCTATCTATCTATCTATCTATCTATCTATCTATCTATCTATCTATCTATCTATCTATCTATCTGTCTGTCTGTCTGTCTGTCTGTCTGTCTGTCTGTCTGTCTGTCTGTCTGTCTGTCTGTCTGTCTGTCTGTCTGTCTGTCTGTCTGTCTGTCTGTCTGTCTGTCTGTCTGTCTGTCTGTCTGTCTGCGTCTTATATAATGACACTACACTATGCTATAACTTGCTACTTATAGCTATAGCTGTTGTCCGTCCGTATGTCTCGGTCAACTTACCTCCGCTTGTGCTAAAAAAATCTGCTGCACAAGGCTTGTAATAATCCATTCATTAGGTGACTGTTGAGCAGTGAATGAACCATTTTAAGAGCTACATACAAATGAACAAAAATTGGGCACCCTTCAGCTTCGCCTCTAAGAGTCGAACACGATAGCGAAATTCTGTCCCTAATGTGCTCTTATGAAATTCTTAAAGAGAAAAGAAGAGAAACGTGAGCCCCATAACTGTCTGTATGAGAGTGTAACACCGCAACAGTAGCTCACAGTGGATGGGGGTAAGGAGGGATTAAATTGATAGGATTGAAAGGTAAATAGTTGAGAGAGAAAGGAGAGAGCGAGGCGCTACGACAGCGAATGACAGACAACGACGGAAGTAAGGAAGAGATAGGAAAGATGGACACGGTCGCTGGAGTCCGAGGACGGGGCACCACTCAGCGAGAGCTCTTGTCGGCAGCAGGAGATGGCGTAGGTTGAGCCAGTTGGCCAGAGCTGCGCTGTCGTCGGAGAGCGCGGGGCACAACCGGTCGGCACGAAATCCATGCAGAGAGCGAGTCTCTCTAGTGTGCCCTTCAACCACTAAGTGCATACTTATAAAATATGTTTTATTAAACACACACACACACACACACACACACACACACACACACACACACACACACACACACACACACACACACACACACACACACACACACACACACACACACACACACACACACACACACACACACACACACACACACACACACACACACACACACACACACACACACACACACACACACACACACACACACACACACACACACACACACACACGCGCGCGCGCGCGCGCGCGTGGGAATGGGACATATAGCTTTTTTTATGTAAAGCAAGTGTCGCATGGCATTCAAGATACACGCGGCGCGCTCGCCAGTTTGAAGGTCATAAAGAGTCTCACAATACCTCTCAGATGGCAGCACGTTTGCTGTTTGCTTGATGAACGCCAATCAAAAGGCATGATGTTTTCTGTTAGATGAACATAGTTGTTCATTTTTAGAGCTGTTTGGAAGTTTCTGTGTGTTTTTAGCGGCGATGCCTGCACCATATTATCCTGGCATCTTTTGACGTAGTTTTATGGCCTCCCAATTGCGCCTACAAATCGCCGAATGGGCTCGTTTTGTTGTGACACCTGTAGAACAAAATGTGTTAAGGAGACTCCTTCCACTACATGGCATTTATGTAGTGTTTTTGCCCGAAACAGCTGCAAATAACGTCATATCTTTGTGGTAGAAAAACCGCTCACCGCGCGAGCGGCCCTGGTTCAATCTCAAACAGAACCTAAAACTGTATTCTTCATTTTATTTGCTTGTTTCTCGTTTTTTTCGCTCACAACCAACGTTGCCGATGCTGATCGCTTAATTTCTGCGACACGAGCTCTCTGACGCTATCGTGTTAAAATTGTTTTCGGTCAAAAGAACGCTTGAATAAGGAGACATCTACAATAAAATCGCATAACATGCTCCGAAAGAGAACGTCTATTGTAATGTTTTCTCAAAGTCTTAGACATTTAGGTTGCGGATGTGTCTCTTACATGACTACGAATTTATCTACTGTTCTGTGTTGAGGGCAATCACAATTAGCTGTATAGCGCGGTGAAGTCCAAATAACAGTTACGGCATTAGTGCTTCAATACATCGGAGGTGACGAAGGGGTATCAGAACATCTACGAAATACTTTTGAAGTTATCATAAAGACATTTTCTGTGGAATAAAAAACGTGGTGCTGCTATAACAAGATCGTTTTATTGCGAAGAAATCTTCGAAGACAGCTCAAGCTTTTTGATACCTAATGTTGTGGCTTGTATATGTTACTATGGTACCAGAAACTAAGAAATAATAACAGCAGAACTAAAGTAGTGAAACAAACACTGTGTGCTTGGAAAAAAGTGGATAACGATTCAAAGTACTCGGTGCTCTACTGTGGGCTGTTGCGAAAGACGGGCCTATCCCGCCGGAGCCACCACTGTTGCGAAACGACGGACCGATCCCGCCGAAGCCACCACTGTTGCGAAAGACGGCGACGCCGACGCGGTCCCGGAGGCGCCACTGCTTTCGACCCCGCCGGGAAGGTCACCAGCCGTTTGGTAGCGTATGTTTCTCAGCTCGCGACTGCTTCTGCGCAGAGCTGAGGAGACGAGCGGACGAGACGACGGTGAGTTAAACAAGGTTTATGTACAGCATATATACAGAGGCGTTACAATTTCGGCACTGGGGCCGACAGAGACTCGAAGAGCCGAACTCTCCTCTCTAACACATAGGTCAGCCTTTCGCCTAAGACCGCTGATCGCGACACGCCGCAGGGCTTCTTTTATTTGCACCGGGTCCAACCAAAATGTCAAATCAGAAGCGCCCTGGTCGTCAAGGCAGATTCCGCCAATGGGGGCCGCCGCGCCATGCGTCAGACCACCAGACACGCGGCCGCCGGCTCGCTGTCACGTGCGCCGCTGACTCACTGCACCTGGGCCAGAGGGGCGCCGCGCGTGTTCACGCCGTCGAGGTGATCGCGCCAGGCGGACTGGCCTTGACCCAGATTGCCTTTTCCAGAGGCACGGACGTTTGACGAGGACTCGCTGGCATAACAGCACCCCCGCCGCCAGACAATGCACCGGAAAGACGAGCTGCTTCCACGGGGCTCGGATGTCAGGTGCGCTCGTTCGCCAGGTCCCTCCAGGTTCGCCTCCAGGGCCATGTGGAGAATACAGCTCCAAACTGTTCCGGGAACACATCCCATTTTTGACGACGGATCCCAGCTCCACGGGCTTGTCGCCACAACTTGTCGACCAGCTTCACTCGTCTCTTCTGACCATCTTCGGTTTCAGCACTTGTCGATGGTTCTGCAACTTGCTAAGAACGGTTCGACAACAGACAACACACGACACAAGCAAGTGCCCTCGGTCACCCGACAGAACACCAGACAAAGTATAGTACAACATATACCTATCTACGTGTTTATCGGAATTTTGTTCCCTCTACATCAAGAGGCACATGTGGGACACAAGACTCTTAAAGTAAGAACTTGAATTTTTCACAATTACAACAACGCAACGAATTAGAATACCACATAAAGTTGGCCCCTTGAGAGCACTCTGAACGAGAGCGCTCGGCCCAGGTCGTGATGAGGTCAAAATTTTGCCCCGAATCGCCAGCGAGAAACCGAAAGGTTGAGAAGGTACTAACTAAACGCACGGCTCAATGCGTCGGCATTAGCGTTTAGCCTTCCTTTTTTGTAGCGAACGTCAAAGTTGTGCTGTTGGAGTATCATGCTCCACCTCAGTAACCGGCCACTTTTAGGCGACATGTTATTTAACCAGGTTAGAGGACAGTGGTCCGTTTCAACCACAAACCTCGAACCGGAGACATAACAAGCTAGCTTTTGAACGGCCCACACGAGGCAAGCGCATTCCTTTTCAGAGGTACTGTACGCCTCTTCCCTGCCGCTGAGTTTTCGACTTAAATACAAAACTGGCCTTTCGTTACCAGCACTGTCCTCCTGGCACAATACAGCTCCCATGCCGCGATCACTCGCGTCGCATTGAATCACAAATCTCTTAGAGAAATCGGGTGCCATGAGAACAGGCTTTTCGCTTAGGGCCTGTTTTAGCTGGCAAAACGCAGCCTCCTTTCTTTCATCCTTTTCAACGCGCACTGCCCTGCTATGCAACTTTCGGCGAGTATAATACTCCTCAGCTAACTCAGCTGCCTTGTTCAGCTGTACTTCACCAAGTTTGTCCTGCAGCCAAAGTTTGACATCCTCCTCGATGCAGCGGTAGAATTGCTCCAATGCAACGCATTCCACCACTTTATCGCGGTCGTCATAAACACCTTCGCCCTTGAGCCATTCAATCAAATCGGCTTTAAGACGAAACGCGAAGTCAACGTGTGACTCATTCCCCTTTTTAGCATACCGGAACCTTTGCCTGAAAGCCTCAGGTGACAACTTATAACGTCTCAAGAGCACTTCCTTAACCTCGTCATAGCTCTCAAACGCTTCCCTAGACAAGCAAGTTATCGCGTCGGACACTTCGCCGGGAAGAAGAGCTAACAGGTTCTGCGCCCAAAGAGACCGCTCCAAAGCATTTCGCTCACAGACGTGTTCAAACTTGACGAGATACTTCGCCATGTCCTCGCCTACTACGAACGGTGGCAGTTGATCCCGAATTCTAATACTGCTGACCTGAATCGTCGGAGAAGCTGCGCTAGGCGCCTGCGAACACTGTAGGATTGCCAATTCTAGTCGTTTCAACTCTAGGCGCTCTTGTCTCTCGGCCTCCTCGCGCTCGCGAGCTTCTCGCCTTTCTTCACGTTCGCGAGCTTCGCGCCTTTCTTCACGTTCGCGAGCTTCGCGCCTTTCTTCACGTTCGCGAGCTTCTACTTCTCGCCTTTCAGCCTCCTCACGGCGTGCTTTGATATCCACCCAGGCCTCATCGACTTCCTCAGCCGACACTCCCTCATCCTTCATGATCTCAAGAATCGCTTGCTTTCGTTTCGCACGGCCCAAAGTAATGCCGAGTTCCTCACAAATTTCGATGAGTTCCTTCACTTTAAGGTTTTCCATCGTTCACACTAGCCTCTTGCTGTTTCCCCTGTTAAGAATCTACTTGCCGTACCCACTATAAGCCTACTAGCAAGACGCGCAAGCAATTTTTCACACTCCCGTGTTTACCCCCTCCGCATTAACTTTGGTTTCAAAGCGCTTCGACTTGGCTTGAAACGATCAAAGCTCACTTCAATGCTTCACACAGCCCTTCTCTAAACTACTACAACCTGAGCTAGAGTAGTCTGGTGAACTGAGGGGAAAACATCAGGCACTCACCGCATCGATGTCGCTGACGCCGGCCGATCCCGCAGCTGCCAACCACTGTTGCGAAAGACGGGCCTATCCCGCCGGAGCCACCACTGTTGCGAAACGACGGACCGATCCCACCGCTGCCACCACTGTTGCGAAAGACGGGCCTATCCCGCCGGAGCCACCACTGTTGCGAAACGACGGACCGATCCCGCCGAAGCCACCACTGTTGCGAAAGACGGCGACGCCGACGCGGTCCCGGAGGCGCCACTGCTTTCGACCCCGCCGGGAAGGTCACCAGCCGTTTGGTAGCGTATGTTTCTCAGCTCGCGACTGCTTCTGCGCAGAGCTGAGGAGACGAGCGGACGAGACGACGGTGAGTTAAACAAGGTTTATGTACAGCATATATACAGAGGCGTTACAATTTCGGCACTGGGGCCGACAGAGACTCGAAGAGCCGAACTCTCCTCTCTAACACATAGGTCAGCCTTTCGCCTAAGACCGCTGATCGCGACACGCCGCAGGGCTTCTTTTATTTGCACCGGGTCCAACCAAAATGTCCAATCAGAAGCGCCCTGGTCGTCAAGGCAGATTCCGCCAATGGGGGCCGCCGCGCCATGCGTCAGGCCACCAGACACGCGGCCGCCGGCTCGCTGTCACGTGCGCCGCTGACTCACTGCACCTGGGCCAGAGGGGCGCCGCGCGTGTTCACGCCGTCGAGGTGATCGCGCCAGGCGGACTGGCCTTGACCCAGATTGCCTTTTCCAGAGGCACGGACGTTTGACGAGGACTCGCTGGCATAACAGGGCGAGCTGAAAGCCATCCCTGCGACTGAGTTTGAAAGCATTACTTGGTCAACCAAATAAACACTGTGTGTTTACAACAAGTGGGTAACGATTTAGAGTACTATGTACTCTACTATGGGAGGGTTTAAAGCCGTCCCTTGGGCCTCACATTTGATGAGGCCGGGTTTATCAATAACACTTTGATTAGAAAAACACTGCAGATCTCACGTACAGTGGGAATCGAATATACGCGAAACAGGAATGAGAATTCTTGATATGTCACTTTAAAATCAGCCCGACGTTACGAGGTGTATGTAAGCGATGCCGTACATGACTTCCGTGTCATGATTATTACGTTTGAATGTGTCGTTTATTTTCGTAATCTATTTACGTCACGTGATACCAAATTTAGTATATGTGGAGCTAGGGAAATATCCATGAGCACGCTATGAGCGTGTTATGTTGTCATGTTCTTGCATGACACGCATGTCAGGATTATCATGTTTGCACCAGTGTTATGTTTCGTCATACATTGACGTCACCTAACACCAAATTTGATATATGTGTAGCTAGCAAAACGGCCACGAGCGCATCATGAAGGGCTCAATATACTCGAATGTAGCGTCGGTGATGGTGGTGGTGGTAAAACATTTAAAAACCATTAAATGGTTACAGAGAGGTGATTGGGTTGGGGCCTTATTGGCCTCCTACCCTCACAGCACTAGGTTGAACCCATATATTGGGCTCCATTGGCAAGCAACGCCGCCCGCGCTCATTGAACCAGAGCCTCTTGGGCCTTCAGGTCTTGACAGCCGAGCAGGGCCGCCTCCCAGTCCTCTCTCGTGGGGTTGGGGTTGGGGGGGATAGATGTATTAGAATGGCACGCCCAGGCGATGTGGAAGGTGTCAGCCACCTAACCACAGAACTGGCACTTGCCATCAAAGGATGAATTGAAATGTTTTAGCACCGCCGGGCACGGTACGGTATTGGTAAACAGTTTTAAAAGGAGGCACTCGTCAGCGCGATGCAGTCCCTTACAAGGGTCTGGATAGCGCCAGTGATCCTCCTTGTAGTAATTGGTAATATCTTTGAATGAAAGGGCCCAGTTGTCCAATGTAGCGTTTACGCGCGCGCACGCTGTGCACAGCGACGATACCTTAGCAAAACGCGAGCACTCCGTGGTCTGACGCCAGGCGCGACCAGCGTCCGTCGGCGCCGGCCGACTCAACCGGCGCGAAATGCGACATGCTACATTTAGCGCCGATGCGTTAGCCAGACAACAATGAGTCTCCCTCTTTTTGTAACGGACGGACGCCGGATGCGCTGAAACGCACATGCATCAAAGCAACGCAGTGCAGCGCGTGCCTGCGAGTATATGGCAGGACCGGCGCCTGGCGTGGCAACGCCGGCGGGACGCGACGAAATGAACGCCGGCGAACACGCGCACCGCGCCACGTCGAGATGTATTGGCACCTTGACTATGGCATGTAGTCATGTTTTCACATAACACGCATCTCATGATTATCACGTTCGAACCAGTCGCATACCTTCGTCATTTATTGACGTCACGTAATACCAAATCTGGCATATTTGAAGCTATAGAAAAACGGCTGCGAGCGCATCATGAGTGTGGCGTGTAGTCGTGTTGTTACATGACACGCATGTCGTGATTATCATGTTTGGATGTGTAATTTACCTATGTCGTCCGTTCGCATCGCTTAATACCGAGTTTGGTACATGTGAAGCTAGTGAAACGGCCGGGAGCGCATCATGAGCGTATCTTGAAGTCATGTTATTACATGACACGCATCTCATGTTTATCATGTTTGTACCAGTATCATACCTTCGTCATCCATTCACGTCCCGTAATACCAAATTTTGTATAAGTGAAGCTAGCGAAATGGCTGCCAGCGCATCATGAGCGTGGCATGTAGTCATGTTGTTACATGACACGCATGCAATGATTTTCATGTTAGGGTCTGTCGCTCGTGTTTGCCACGCAATCATGCCATACTATACCAGTTTTGCAACATGCCATGTGAACGAAACCACCGCAAGAGCTGCAGGACCATAAAATGTAAATCATGACATACATTTCATGATTTTTATGTTATGGCTAGTCAAATATGTTCTTCATTTAGTCATGTTATGCCATACCAAGTTTGGTATCGATACCATTATCGAAATGGCCAAGAGAGCTAAAAGTCGTAGGCGGCTGGCTAGATAGATAGATAGATAGATAGATAGATAGATAGATAGATAGATAGATAGATAGATAGATAGATAGATAGATAGATAGATAGATAGATAGATAGATACGTTGAAAGTCACCGAAGTTCACTAAGAAATTCTCCGCATTTAAAAGTGGGTAACGATTTTGAGTACTCTATAGATAATATGAAAGGGTTTTAAGCCATCCCGTGCGCCTCACATTTTATGAGCGGCCGGTTAACCAATAACACTTTGTTTAGAAAAAGTGGGTAACGATTTAGAGTGCCGGGTACTCTACTATGGGAGAGCTCAAAGCCATCCCAGCATAGAAGATGATAGGGGGGGGGGGGGGTAGAAAAAAAGGGTAACGATTCAGAGCACAGAGTACTCTACTATGGGAGAGCTTAATGCCATCCCGAGGGGCCGAAATGACGGACACGAAAGACAAGCTTTAAGGTCAACCAGAACATTCTAAGTTGCAGCATTCAAAGCCCGACCTAGATATTTGGTGTAACCACCGAAAATGGTCTAGTTGTGCGCATGATCCTCATGGATTGGAAGAGAAATAACAGTGCCCACGTAAATGTCTCGTTGGTAGATGTATGTATGTATTGTACATGTTCGAACTTTTATGTTCACCAAATCAATTTTATAGGTTTAATGGTACATGCATTCCAAGAGTGTTCTTGCGGAGGCTTAATGTCGGCGAGAAGAGGGCTCACGTAATGGAATTTGGTCTATGATCCTAGTATAAAGAATATAGGTTTCAGACCATGACTGGAATATAAACACTGGGGAAATTAGACACGAGGAAATTAAGAAGCATAGCCACCAAAGGACATTGAGCATAATGCTAACAATAGAATTGCATGTACAGTCGCCAAGATCGAAGCTTAACTCGAACGCGTGGTCTGAACTGGCTTGACTGATGAGCCGTGAAGTTCTGGGTACTTTTGCCGAAATAAAACCCCAGTATTCTTGGAAAGTATACCGCCTTGCATTCGCAACATCTCGACCACAGAACCCAAAGTCACGTGGTGCTGACGTCAATCAAACCATTTCAGGACATGCTGCGGAGTGGTCGAGTTATTTCTGCTGACGACTGTACGTTTATACTGAATATGTTACATTTAACTTGGGTGCCACGATTTGAGCGCACGAAAATAAGCTTGCGCCACCTGCAGCACGTGCGTGAGGAAATACCTGTATAATCTCGCGTTCTAGGCACTGACGTGCTAGAGGCACGTTGTAGGCAGCTGCCGCATTGCCCCCTTGGCGCTACTCCGGTTGCCGCGTGTGCGCTTTCAGCACGCCGTATATTGCCGCTTCTTCAACCAAGCTCAGGTTAGTTTTGTAAATAACCGAGGTCACCGGCTCAATACAATGTGGACGGGCGGAGATGGAAGGATGGGAGGACTGGCACACATGGGAGCTGTTCCGAGCTCTGCTTTGCCGAAAAGAAAGGGGGCGTAAGAGCGGAAAACAAAACTGAAAGAAATAAGCCCAAAGGCGTTCGCAGG